>NC_092521.1:32862897-32977897 GCF_037038585.1 Patagioenas fasciata | reverse complement strand
AACGCAGTGTTAAATTTTGGAAATAAAGGCTTGAATTCTAGCATAGACCTAACTGAAAATAAATATGGCTGATCTTAATCCCTAATCCCATGCAAAGCATGAAACCACTGGGGTTTATAGATTTCATCATACTTAATAGCCTTTGCTCAACAGTAGTTCACAAACACCATATTTGCAGGAGTCGGATGAGATTCTCAAGCTTTTACTTATCCAGTATGTTTTTCCCTTAGTTGGCTGCAATGACCCTTGGATATTGTGCGATATTTTACTGGTTTAAAGTGAAACAAACAAACAAACACAAACAAACAAAAACCCAAGAACCCAACAGTTCATGGTCACTATAGCTCAACACAACTTCTCCAGAACAAAACTGGTTCAGGTTCAGATGTATATATCTGCTAAAAGTTACATTTAAGGTTTGTGGTATGCACATTAATGCAATAATTCTGTGCATTGACTGTCTTGTAATATTTTGGGGAAATATCCCCAAACAGTAAATCAGCAAAAGACAAAAGCAAACAACAATGATGTATTAGTAACAGTAAAAAATTACAGTTAATTTGTGCAATTTTGTTAGTGGAAGAACTGGGAGAAAGCACTATCTGAACTCTTTTGACAATACCCCTGATACCTTGAGGCAGAGAGTCCTATTGTGAATCATAAACCCGTAATATATTTGCTTTGCATAGCCATAGTTTCTGATGTAATTTAAACAAGGCTCATATAATGTGGTTCCAGATGAAATGATGTAGTATTGGTATTCAGCCATTTTGGAAGCTCTGCATATTTTGTCTCCCATTATAGTTGCTGCAAAATCATAGAAGCTAGAAATTGGCAAAAATTGTTAAATCAATTAGCACAGTCCCCACTCATCCAGAATTGTTCCCTACAGTGTACTATGTGTTTTCTCCAGTTTAGTTTTAAGTGGCTCAAGCAATGGGTCTCCTGCAACCTCTCTTGAGAGGGTGCTTTACAGGGTATTGAATCTCACTGTTAGGGAATTGTTCTGTGCTCTTCAGCCTACATGTTGCTTCTTATTTAATGTAAGAGTTCTGCAAGTAGACATAAAGACTGTTTGGAGAGGGCAAGCTAATATTTTGAGTCAACTTTCTTTTACAGTGAGATGAAATCCCAGATGTTCTTGAAAATTAAGGTCTGTAATTTTTATATATTATTCTGGACTCCATCTATTCCCAAACTTTAAAAATGATCATAATTTCTTCTGCAAGATAGAATATAAATATGATACCATATAATAATTTCAGCAATGAAGAAAAATATCACCACACCCTACTGATGCTTCTTTCCGTTTCCTCCGTTTGATATAAACTATATCAGTGAAATATTTGCTTTATGGCAAATGGTCAATGGCAAAATATTCAACGATGTGAACAGATTCAGAATTTTATCTATAGTATTCAGTTGTGGGTCTAAAATGCAGATCTCTGAATTTTTGCAACTACAAGTTGAGGTATTATTTTCATTGTCATGATTTTATATTTTGTATCCATAATAATTTAGTCTTTTTTCCACCCAGACAACAGCAGAATAACTGGAGACTAGAGTGCCTGTAAAATACCTATGTCATGTTAAAAGGCCCGATATTAACTATAAGAGTTTGTATTTTGCCATTTTTCTTGACACACAGTCAAGCACCTTCAAAATATAGGCCTTGCATGACTGCACATTTAACATTTTTTTTAAATTAGTATAGCAAGATTAAGCGAAGAATCCATCCTAACTAAAATATTCATACAGAATAGTTCTCATACACAAATGAATACTCAGTGGTGACTGGCTCGTGTAACAGACGATGTTTAACTAAGAGATTATCATTGATATGTTAGTACAGTGTAGAGCTGTCTTGTTTTTTAAAGTAAACTTTAAAAAACATCTGGAAAGCCGGCAGAATGTGCAGTGACATAAAAACATACCACTGAAAATGAGAACAGAACTTCCAAAAAAAGCAGTTAGCGTAACTAAATGGTAGGCTACTTACCAGTAGATTTAGAACTCTGGGAAGAAGATGAATCTCATTTCCCTTTTCATATTTAAGCATTTTAAAGAATCTTAAAACAAATTGTCTTAGAATAACTACGATAAAATACTGTAGGACTTCCACAAATCATATAAAGAAAGATATTCTCAAGTAAAGCTCATGTTTTCCTTTTTATTAGTCCCATTCTGATTGTACCCAATGGGAAAATGATAGCTTTTTTGAGAAACCTTCCTTTCTTCTCACAATTTGTCTGGTCAGGTAAGAAGCAAAATACATTTTATCCAGGTCACTAATATTAGAACAAGTTTCAGCAAGGTTGCCAAACGTACTGGTAGGAAGAGGTACTGTATTTTAGTGGCCTAGAATGCTATTGTTTATCATGGTTCTTTGGAAAGTTTTTTCTTTGTGTGTTGAGGTTTTTTTTGTGATGTGGGGGTTTTTTGTATGTGTGTTGGCTTTTGTTTTTTGCTTTTGTTTGGTTGGCTTGGTTTAGTAGTTTGTTTTGGGTTTTTTGTTGGTTTTTGTTTGTTTTTATTGTAGCACTAAGGCCAATATAAAACAAAATGCAATCAAAGCAAGGAAATTCTTTACATGAATAATAAGACCCCCTTAGAAATAATAATGGAAAAAAACCCAAACAATCCAGGATCTGAATGCATATATGGCCACAGCTGTAACACCTCATGGGCAGGAAAGGTCTTAGGGTGATGTTTCAAAAACAGGCAAAGATAAAATGAATGGGATTTCGCAAGAAAGCCAGTTCAGCACTGTAGGTACCATCGAAGTAAAAATTAGATTGCCTGCTGGCTTGTGGTCTGATGGGGAAAGTCCCTCAATAGTGGATGATTTGTAAGCGTACATTCTTATTTCAAACAGTAGGTTGCCTACTCCCTGCTGTTTCAAGTGAGTTTAATATTCATAGATGCATCTACAAGCTATTTACTCTTACCAAAGTGATAGGTTTTGTTGTTTTGTGCTCCCGCACCACGTGATGGGACTGCTTTGTGCTTTGAACCCTTCTTTCACAACTCGCATATATTCAGGGTTTGAGCATCAGCAGCCCAGGTTGGTATTTTGATTGAACAGCAATTTCCCAAAGAAAATCAGAGAAATAAAAGGGGGTGGAATTGGGGTCTTCTGGGACCCATTTTCCAAATCCTACAGATTCTTGGGTGCAACTAGTATTTGCAGAAACTCCATGGTT
This sequence comes from Patagioenas fasciata, assembly GCF_037038585.1. Lineage (NCBI taxonomy): Eukaryota > Metazoa > Chordata > Aves > Columbiformes > Columbidae > Patagioenas > Patagioenas fasciata. The sequence continues at coordinate 32,974,694 of NC_092521.1, read as the reverse complement.
GTTTTACAAAGAAAGACATAGCTTTGCTGCCTGTGGACATTTCAGACACCTTATGTCACATTTATGAGAGCAAGGGTCTAAAAGCCGATGACCTAGTGTGAAATCCATTTGGGTAAAAATAGGCATTCTTCATTTCTTGTCCAACACACATAGTTCAGCATTTCTGTAAAGTATTAAACTGCTCCTCCGTCTTTCTCCTACCCTCCCCCCATATATAATTTCTATTTCAATGGCTGTTCATACCAGTTTAGAATCTACTAGGGTCGAAAATACCATGTACATTTAAAATGAATTATCTACATCATCTTTTGAGGGTTTTTTTGTTGTTATTGTTGTTGTGGGGTTTTTTGTTTTATTTATTTTTTTTTTTTAACCAGAGACTAGATCTTCTTCATAGTTACTAATTGCTATAATTTCTATTTTATTTCTTACACGTATTTATCAAGTAGTCATCCACGCTGTCTGCTGTGATGACCCTGTTAATGCTACATAAAAATCATCTGATGAAATTGCTTAGGATTTTTACGTGAGTAACTTTGTTTCAATGAGACAGCAATTGTTCTAGAACAGATTGTGCAAAAAGGGTGTGGCGATCTGCCCTGTTATTTGCTCAAAAAAGGTTTTGTTGGCACTAAACAATTTATTTAAACAATTATATAATATGGAGAGGCTAATTCAATGTTGAGGCATTAGAGCACACTGTTTAAAAACATTGTTTCCAGTCCAAAATAACTGAACTTCTCAGTGTGCTTAGTTTGGAGACACACTAGAAAGTTGAATAATAACTAATTAAGTGCTGAAGAAAGTTCACCTGAAAATTATTTTAAATCATTCCTGGTTCTATCATGTACTGCTACCTTTCCTTTTAAAATATAATTCACAAACTGTTTCTATAAGAAATCTTTCATAAATATTTTAGTTTATTTGTTTTTTCAGTGATTTTTGAATCTTATGTGGCATTCTAAACAGTATTTTATTTTCCATTATTTCTTTTAGGGATTTTTGAAACCTCTTTCTCTCTTTCTTTCTTTCTTTCTTTCTTCCTTCCTTCCTTCCTTCCTTCCTTCCTTCCTTCCTTCCTTCCTTCCTTCCCATTTTCCCTCCTTCCCTCCTTCCCTCCTTCCCTCCTTCCCTCCTTCCCTCCTTCCCTCCTTCCCTCCTTCCCTCCTTCCTTCCCTCCTTCCTTCCCTCCTTCCTTCCCTCCTTCCCTTCTTCCTTCCCTCCTTCCCTCCCTCCTTCCCTCCTTCCTTCCCCCCTTCCCCCTTCCCTCCTTCCTTCCCTCCTTCCCTCCCTCCTTCCCTCCCTCCTTCCCTCCTTCCTTCCTTCCTTCCTTCCTTCCTTCCTTCCTTCCTTCCTTCCTTCCTTCCTTCCTTCCTTCCTTCCTTCCTTCCTTCCTTCCTTCCTTCCTTTTTTGGTTTGGACAAGTATCTGCAAACATAGTGTGCCCCCTTAGTTTTATTGCATCTGTATAAACAGATTTTTTTCTGCCGCAAGGGACCCCATTCCCCAGGATACACGTAGTCCTCATGTTGCTATAGTTTGGCTTACAGGAAGGGCTGGTCTTTTGCACCTCTCTAACTTTCAGGCACAGGAATTGAATAAATTTGTGTGTGTGTGTGTGTGTGTGTGTGTCTGTGTGAAAGTCACCACTCCCTATGAACATCAGTCCCATGAAAGGGAGGGGAGAAAACAAATTAGCTGGGATTCATATGCTGGGAATCCCTAGTCTGGAAGTCATAGACAATTATGACCAGGGAGGTTCACTTTCTACATTACACAGGCCATAAAACTTCGTTTAGTCTTTCATACAATGCAGAAAAGAAATGCTTCCCTATAGCCAAAGTGAACATTACACAGCTCAGTCACACAAGCATTCCTTTCTGCCAGTGCACGGAGTTTGCATCTCTTACTACCCTGGGTCTCTTACAGGCCATTCATGGTAGAGTAATTTGATTCTGGTCTGTCACACAAGGTTGAGCAGCAACCTGAATATACAAATACACGCAGCATTCATTATTGATAAGACTTGGAGAAGCATTAGATAATGTGTTACTTAATGTATTTATTGGAGGTGATTTCAGATGGATGATGACTTCAGATGGATGAAGGATTGCATAGCACTCAGCAAATCAACACAAATTTCCCTGTTTACTTTTGTGCGAGCATGAAAGTCACGATGAGTCAGCTGCAACATAAACTCTTGACACAGCAGCTCTTCAGCACAGTTTATCTGTCATCCAGAAGGTGTAATGCTTGGAGGCATTCAAGAGAATTAAAAGTAGTTTCTCTATACAATCTGAGCAGTTTAGGTGTATTTAAAAAACAAAAACCAAAACAATTTCAGTCTAAGAACTTTGATGACACAACTTTTTTTTCTGTTAAAACACAGGATACTTTGTCATACAAGCTCTCTCTCTTCTGCCTCTTCCAAACCAACAGAATGGTGTGGAAATGCTAACGACCCTGAACTGCATGCCCCAAAGTCTAGGCCTTCTAATAAAATCAATTAAATCAAAGTTAAACCCCAAAGAAAGGCAAGGGTAATAATAGTGACCAGATAGGCACTAAGTTCGTAGTTGTCATTATGTAATTGTTGCAGCTGGGACAATTAAAGATGATTGATTCTGCATCATAGATCAAGTCACAAATAAGAGTACGCGGAAAAAAAATCTTACTGAAGTAAATAAACATTAAAAGCCTTGCTTTACTTAGCGGTGTATCACAAAATACCTAAAGTTGAGTTAAGGTGATCCAATATTTGGATGTGATGGCAAAGCATGACTTGCTTCCACAGTGATTGTACTCAGGAGAGAACGGCTTGCTGTATACCCTCATGGGCAATAGAAGAGCCACTGTTTTTCAAGTGTCAACATTAAAACCAGTAGGAAGAAACATCTATTAAACCAGACAGAGCAACACATTAGCATAGAAACATTGCTTCTGGAACCCTAGCTAGCTAATTCTATGTTTTGATTGCTTTGGATACCTTAAAATCACAAAGCAAAGCAAGATGACTGATGATACCTGTCAATGTAGTGTCTTCCAAACATCAGTAACTTCCCTGGTACGGATTCCCCATTTAAGGAAGAACTGCTGAGGAAACTGGGAGCACAGAAAAGGATGAAGCAGCCCAGGCTAAGAAAACAGAGAAAGATGAGGCACAGCTGTTGGCTTGTTGGATGGGACATCCATTCAATACCACATCTGTCAGATGTGTTATGCTGTTCTCGGCCAGAACAAAAACCAACCAAACCAAACCCACAAAACAAAACAAACAAACAAACAAACAACAAAACCAATCAACCAACCAACCAACCAAACGAACACAAAATAAAACCCAAGCAAACAATTCTCCAGAGAAGTTCTGACCTTTTTTTCTGGTCTTGACCTATTCAGCATTTTCAGGCCCTCTGCAAGACGTTTTACACTGCGAGCTCAGACATTATGTATTTTTCCTGGAATGGCTCCGATTTCACTTATCATTTTCAATGGTTTTGTCCCAGTTACTAAGTAACATAAAGTTGTCATACACATCCTTCCCTTTAAATGTTATTCCTGTGTTATACTTGATATTTTAAAGCATACAGTCAGTTCATTTAGGTACATAGAAGGATCAGAGAAACAACATGTTTTATTGGCTGAAATATTGAAGTGCTTTAACTTCAACAAGATGTAGCTCAATTCAGTGTAGAGTGGCTTATTTGCGAGTGTTCCAGTCTGACTTCCGTTCTAAATAAGAATATTATTAAAGCAAGAGAGTGTATTTTTGAGATATTAAATGCATCATCAACTAACCCTATTACACAGAGAATAAGAACTTTTCAGAAGTGATGTGACCAGATCCAGCTTCAGCTGATGGAAAAATGAGTAGATTCTTTTTGTTTAAAGAACAGAAATACTTTGTCCATTGATTCAAAATTATAGACTCCCACATTTTAAATGCTTATTTTAGGCTTGCATAGTTCAGCTTTGAGTCACTGGTCAACTCATTATCATTATGCATTTATTGTTGAAGTGCTGTCTGTTTGCTCTGCACTCTACAAGAATTACTCCCACAAGGAAAACTCTAATTCCCACAAAGGTATCTTTAGAGGCATTATAAACTTGGAGAAACTCCTGCATACTTGTCCTTTTATCTCTTTTCTTAAGCAACACAGAAGTAGCAATGGGAATATCCAATATGCTATGATGTGCACTGTCAGATGCTCACAGCATCAACCCCTTCTGCCATCCTGTCTTTGTTAGGCCAGAGTAATTAGTTCTTCTCATGGCTGGTAATTAAAGCCAGATCTCATAGACCTAAACACTTTGGGAAAGAAGATTAATGATAGGCTCTCTGCTTTTGTGTCTCACAAGGGTGGGGAAATCATAAGGAGAAGGGGGAGGAATGTGGAGGAAAGAAGTAGTGCATTCTGTGTAGTAAACAGAGAAAATGGCAAACACATGACTTCTGGGGAGTGAAGAAATTAGTTTAATGGCTTTCCAGATAATTATTTTTGAGTGAAATTTGCTTGCAGTACATTTTCTATGCCTTCATCCTGAGTGCGCTAGGAAGGATTGTGATCATGTTCTTCCCACTGTGAAGTGCAAATAGAAGAGTGTGATGCAGCAGCCACTTTGGTATGACTGAGTGTGGCTCAGCTTTGACTGATGAGTTGTGAGTGAGCTTGTGTCCCAACTACGTTCAGGGCAAAGGCCACTGATCAATGTATTCTGTTTATTTATTATTTTATTTCAGAATCTCAAAGGGAGATTAGAAAATCTGTCTTCCAACATACTAACTGATATAGAGCTTTTGTTCTTGATTTTTTTCTTAAAAATAACTGTATAGGGCTTACTAAAAAAATAATTTAAAATATCAGTTTTTGAGATTGCATTCCCTCACCCCCAAAAGACTTCATGGTGAACACAGGAAAGGTATGAATTTGAGAGTATTTGAGACAAAATGTAAAAAATCTGATTTAGTTATCCAGGTATACATCTCTATCAGCTCTTTTAAATCCAGTGGATTTATATCTAATTTATAGTCAGGTAATTGACCTTGGAATCCAACCCAAAGTGCTTTTATGTTCATTTCATGTCCAAGAGCAGATCTTAAGTGCTTGAATGCAGTATTACTGTTCCCTTTCAGCTCTTGTTGCTATTATTTATGTCTTGTAGTACTATAACACCAAAGGGACCCCAGTCTAATTAGGATCCCATTTGACTTTGGAAGAAACATCTATTGTCTAAGAAAGAGTTCACTCTAACCTGGGGAGACAGGTGAAGTATATTTTAGAGGAATTAAAAAAAGGTCAGGGAAAGAAGTAATACAGAGAAAAGCAAAGCTCTTTTCAAGCAAGGTGATCTCAAGAATGAACAGCAAAGTATTGGTCAGTTCTACACCTTCCTTAGGATCCCTGTTACAAATAGTTTTACAACTAAGCTAAAAAGAAAAATCAGTAAGTGAGTGTCTCGGACAATAAACGGAGGAGGAAATCATGCTGTACAACACTAAGAAGTTCGTGTGCCTGCTTAAAACAAAAAAACGAATAGTTTGCCGGTCCTAACTCGTGAAGGACTTGTATAGACTTTGAGAAAAAAAAAAAGTAGTCAGAGATTTGTCTCTCATCTAAACAACAAAAATAAGCAGTTTCATTTCCTTTTGTTCCAGGCCATACCTATTCCATACGAACTACCCGTAAGCATTATTTACCAACAGCAGAGTTCATTTTAAAATAATATGGAAGTTTTCCCGTCAGGTTCTGTTTTACATAGGAACTTCTTCCATGTCCACAAACACAAAATAATAGGAAAATTACAAAACTGGATCCCCGCCACAGGAATCTGTTCCCCTGCCTCTTCTCTCTAATGAGTCAATTTTGTACATGAATTTTTACCAGGTGTGGAAATGTATGTTACCACTGAGATTCTGTAAAATTCCTGATTCAGTGGAGCTTTAAGTGTCTGGACTCCAAGTACTTAACTCAGGTTTATTGGCTCACTGCTTTTTAAGGAGTCTTCAGTGTATTAGGCTCTGCCTAGTAGGCCATGAAGGTTAACTTTCCAGCGATATTTTTCACCTAGTTTCTCACTTTTTTTAATGAGTATCACAGAAACACCAAAGTAAACTAGTAAACCAGAAAAAGCTTACCTTTTTCAAATCTCTCCAACAGTTTATAACAGTATTTCTGCTTCATCTTGTTATTTATTTGGCTCACATTCTTTAGAGTGGACTGCAAATTTTAGGCAACAACTTGCATGCTGCAGACCTTGGAATGACAGAAAATAAAGGATGTTCACAGAGAGCATCTACACACACTTTCATGCATGTGCACACATGTGTATATCAACTAAGGAGTGGAAAAAGGCCTAACTAACAACTAAAATCTTTTATACACTTTCAAAATTGTAAGGAGTACCAGAATGGGAAACAGATACATTCCGGTACCTTTAAAATAACTAACATGAAAACCAAACCCTAGAAAATTTGAAGCAAGCTATGGATGTCAAGGCCTTCTGAAAAACAGATCCCTGAGAACATATCAGCAGTGTGAAAAAGTTTATTGAAAACTGTTTGAGTTGACAGACCCAAGTGCTTCCAGGATTAGTAAAGGTAGGCTTAGATTTTTTTTTTCTCACCTGATAGTGCTGGATTTTGAGTCCACCTTCCTCTAACTTTCCGTGTTTTTGACTGGGTGTGATGGCTTGTGTGTTTTCCAGGAGGTCATGATTAGTGACATAGGCTGGAATTATTGAAAATATTAAGAATAATTATATCCAAAAACTCAGAATTACAACCCATGGGTTGATAAAAGACTGATTAGCATCTTAGAGGCTTTGGAACAGGGAAAGGTCACAGTCACCCCAGGAAATGGAAGAAGGATTGAATGTTTTCTGAAGGAACTTGTCATATATATGTGGGACAGGAAGTGCCATCAAAACAGACCTTATGCTCAAGAAAGACTGTGGGAAAGGTTTGAGGACTCATTTGGACCTATGCACCTCATGAGAAAGAGCTGAGACTGTAAAGATGAATGTAGCAACTGGCAAAAAAATGATGTCAGTACGAATTTTCAGTGGCAGAGACCTGATCATTTCTGAAGAATTAATCATTTCTGATAGTGTAGCTTTGAGCATGATTGTTCATATATACCTAAACAGCTAACATAAATAAGCTAGCCATCTTGACTAAAGTAAAAGGTATGTAAATATTTGTTTATAACAGATGTAGTACACAAATTATGCTTATGATAAGGTTGTCCAGATTTCTGTCCACATTCCTTTTGATTTCTAAGTTTTTCTCCTGATTTTCCAGTACATGAATGCTTCAAAATACAGAGCATTTTGATTCATATCGTTTCAGACTTTTGTGGATTGCTGTTGCAGAAAGAACAAATAATTTTGATCACTAGTGATGGGGAGGAAGACAAGTTTTATACTCAGTCCTGGTCAGTTTGACCAGGATGCCATTCTGATTCTGTCAATGGACAGAAATAAGAAAAAGCTTAGGGAAAAATAAAAAAAAAAAAAAAAAAAAAAAAAAAGGAATACATGGTTACAAGAACAAAATCTTTCAATTCCTTTCCTAAGTCTGATAATGGCTCATCAATTAATTTGCCTGACTAAAGATCAAGTTCAAAACTAATGTGTCAGCCTTTAGCTCTTTTTGCGAGTATGTAACTGTGAGTGTTGTACAAGATAGAACCTACATTCTTCAAGTTAAATCAACATAATGAGCAGATCCAAGTTATATCCTAAAAGTGCAATCTTTCTTCATGCTTTTTAAATGTTAGGAGGATAAATTGGATATGGGGGTTTTTAATCACCTTTGTTGCAAGCTTGCCTCTTCAAGGGACTTCTGGAGCAAAGCAAGCCACAGACTGATTGATCAATTTTAAAGGGATTCCATTGGCCACACATGCACTCCAAGCAAAGCCTTTTATATTTCCTGTGACAAAAGTAATCCTGGCTAGGTCCACAAGGTGAATACAGGGAAAAAAAAAAAAAAAAAGAAAAGGAAGAAGAAAAAAGAGAAGAAGGGAATGAAAAGTAGAAGAAACTTGTAATTCCTGTTTTCAGACTTACCATACAGTGTTTCCACCTCCAGCCATATTGGGAATTCCATTCCTGCAAAAATAAATAAATAAACAAAACATTTTGCTCTTCTCAAGAGGTGTGAAACAACTAGAAGAAGAGTTAGGAAGACTGGACAATCTTAAATAAGAGAATTCTGAGGAAAATGAAAACAAACCCAAAAAACTTTACATACAGTCTGAGTCAGGTTCATGTAAAAAATGTATTGATTGTTTACTGCCATACTCTGTCTTTATAACAGCAATAACAATGAATAAATTTACAGTCTTTTAAACACTGTGGACAGGCTTTGTTAAGCTGCAGTGCCTAGGCTACTGATAAAACAAATTAGCATCAGAGTAAGAATAGGACAAGATAGTGCTATGACAGAAATAATATAAGGAATAATAAGAACCCAGGTGTACATAATTAAGATTGTAATTCAAGCAAAGGGTTCTGGTGACACCATTTATCAATGTCACTACAAACTCTCAATGGAATTACAGCTTTGTATGTAGAATTCAGATATACGTGATTTGTTAGAATACATGAGGAATATTTCTATTAAAAGTAGACAGACAATATGTTAACCTCAAGTAGTGGCTGTGACAGGATGAAATGCAAAGAGAAGAGCTTTCTCCCGTTCTAGCAAAGGAAGGAAGATCAAACATCCAGAGTATTTCTCAGATATTTGGAAATAAATTATATTTAAAATACTGGCTAGGGATTTTTTTCCCCAAAAGCAGCAAAAAAAATTTCAATTCTACTGTGATTGAACACTGCAATAAAAAAACACTGTTTACTGCAAAAGTGAACAAAGAAACATGCAAAACTACTGATTTGTCCATTTCATTGTATAGCACAAAATCACATAACGAAACTCCATAAAAATATTTGCATTAAGAGGGTGGTATAAACTATTTACAATTAAACATGCACTAAGGCTAGTATTAAATTATTAATTGCAAATTAACTAATTTTTAGGATGAAAAAAGTGTGAGCATTGATGCTTTTAAATACATGTGCTGAAAGAAGACGATAATCATTGCTCTTTGTGAATGTCTGATTATGGTTTTATTTATTCTTATAAGCAGAATACTTTTATGAAGATAAATATGAAACAGAGGCACCACAGTCTGTATCAAATTCAAGAGACTTAATCAAACTTAAAAGACTAATTTCAATGCCAAACTACTTGTTACTTAGTCACTTTGTGGACTTTTCGTCCTCACACAGATGCCCTCAGTCCTTACACAATAAATGTGAATAGCATCTCCTTGGGAAAGTAATATTCAGTAAATAGTGACAGAATGATATGAGACTTGACTACTGACTGATTAGAGAAAAAGATCCTTATCAATGCAGTGGGAAAGGTCTTCCTTTGACTTGATAAACTTAGCACTAAATCTCACCTAAATAATGTTCTGCAACTATAGCTATAAAAATTCACAAAACTATTCAATGCCCTGAGTGGATTTCTCTTTTTTGGTCACATTCTGAAGCAGTCTAGTTGAAACCCATGAATAGCATACCTTATGAAGTGTCCAGTAAAAGTTGTGATGCTCTTCAATACAATCTGTGAAATGTTGTGTTTATGTATGCTATATAAACACTGATAGTATCAGCAATTTTTCAGATTTTGTGTTTGTAGACTGCAATATTATCTCAAAAGACAATGCATTCTCTGAAACTTTTGAGAAATGTTGGCTGATGTTATAAACTTGTGAGTTTTTTAGTTGTCACTATAAATTTGTGGGGTTTTTCAGTTCTCCATTGTTGAAGTACGTAACTTTTGTGAAAATTGAAATGCACAAATATTTGGGAGCTTGTGGAATTACACCACTTTTAGTCCAAGTTCACGTCTTGAAGGTTTACCTTTGTATAAGATGCTCACATAGAATGGCTTGCATGGTAGCAGTTTTGACCTTGAGTAACTTAATTTGGAAAGGAAATTTGGTCAAACTAGCTCAATGTAGGAGTTCTCATCAAGGATTAATGCATAGGATCAATATGAACTTTTTATAGCAGGCTATTTTTGAAAGAGGACAACAAAGGTTAGTATACTTTAAAACTTGAAAAAGCAGATTAGTATGACTTAAAATGGGTAGTACAGGAATGAAAATGTAAAAAGCAGGTATCTTGATTTCATGCAGACATTCAGTAATACGATTAAATACAGAGAAAACTGACTTTAAAATAGTGGTTTTGTATCCCTTTGCAATCGTAGCTGAGCTTATAAACATTTGACTACTCTTTCTCTTCATCTCTTCATGGTGGTACTGAACGAAAAACTCTTCATTGCAATTGACTGATGCTATTGTCACAATTTTTGTAATTTCTACAAGGTCTAAATTACATATTAACATAGCTCTTTATTTGAAAGTTTAAAGCCTTAATTAATTCCTAAGCAAAAGAGTTATGGAAACCACATAAACACAGCTCTTTAAGTTGCTGTACACACAAATGCCCCTCTAGAAGCATCTACCATTTTTCTCCATTGCCATATGGCAGACTCCCAAGAGCTTGCTACCTACCCATGTACTGTTTGTGTCCAGCAAATTTTGTGCCTTGGAGGAAGCTACATGAGCACTGGGGTTGCTTATGAGGTCCAGGAGGTACCTCCAGCTATCTCTAGCTATTCCAGCACTCCTACCTGTGACAGATTCCAGTACACTTCCATCAGTTTTGGAATACTGTAAAAATGATGGCCAACTTTGCAAATGAGACTAAATGTGTCTTATGAAAAATTATACAAGAATTTTGTGAAAGTAAAAACCTTTCTAATATGGTAATTTAATTCATTGTCTCAAAATTTTCTGTTTCTGATACTTGTTAAGGCAAATCTACAAGTAGTCTCCTCTTCTTAGGCCTCCACTGCCTTCACCAATTGTCTTCAGAAGTGGAGCAGGCTAACTAAGTTCCTGAAAAACAGCAAGCAGTTTTCTCACATAAGCTGTCCTCTTGGGATCTACCTCTCCTCCTTCCCTTCCTTTGGCTTTTTTCCTGAGGATGAAGCAATGGCATCAACTTCTTAATTGTCTTTATTCAGCACAGTAAAAAAGTACAACAGGGTATTTTTAAGGCATTGGTCTCTCAGTCCTGAAATTTCACTTCATTGTTCTCCTTTATTCATTTTTGTCTTTTGTAATCCCTGCCTCTTCTATTTACAAGATACCTGTTCCTGCACTCAAATATTTGGTATTTCTGGTCTCTGGACTATTTACCTCCCCTGGAAGCTGACTATATCTTCAAAGACAGATGAAGATGCCTTGGGTGATGCAGAAAGACCATGTTCCTCTTTCTTCAAAACCTCTCCATTCTGATTTGGAAATTGACTGGTGGTTGGTGCTATTTTCAACAATGGCTGGTTGATATTCTGTTTCCAAATGTGGACTCTGCCTTCAACAGCAGAATGATAAAGATGTAGTGCTTAATAATGAAGAACAGCATTTCTTATTTTACAAAACAAGCCTCTCAGCTTCAGTGGTGTTATTCATGAATAACACCTTGTGCATATGCATTATGAGACAGTGCTTAATTGAATGATTGCATAATATGTTGTTCCACAGAATAAAATATGAAATATTCATTAGGCCAGAGAGACAGTTAGAATGCCTGGTGGTTAAATCACTCACCAGGGAAATCCAGCTCCTATTCCTAGCTCCAAGTGAATATGTAAGTAGTTTATACAAAAAGGCTTTAAAAGCAACTAGGAATTTTACCTCAAAAAATACTATACCCTCATGGCTAGTGTACTATCCTAACAGGCAGGAGTATGCTCTGAATGGGGCATGGAGAGACACACTTAAATGTAGATCACTTATATCCTTTCATGTAGTTAAAGTAGTCAGATGCTTTAACCTCTAGGCAGCTGGGTTTAATGGAACCAAAAACTCCCTACAGATTTTATTTTCCAGGAAATTATTGACTTGGTGTAGGTGCCTCATTCAGGAAAGGGTTTCCAGATGTGACTCCAGAATAGAAGGAAGCACTTTATTGCAGTCTAAATTCACACTCAGTTAAGTCCCTGTGAGGGATGCGGTATAGGGAACATGCATGTATCTTTACCTTAAAGTGGAGGGCTCATCACTCTTAGTTGTTTTCCGTCAACTGCTAAGCACCCAACTCACATCATGCCTCACATTGAGAAACTGGGGATGGTGGTAGGATACCAAAAAGCTTGTGATGGTCTGTATTTCAACACGTAAGTCCTGTTGCAGATTTAGCCTTTGCCAATCTGTCAGGTGGAAAGATCTTCAGGAAAAATGATTAGGTAAAGTAGTCCTTAAATAGCACCCTCAAATAAACTAAATTGACCTCATAATAGTTGCATCTGTTGGAATCATGAGAAACTCTATTGAAACAGCAGTGGAACAGAAAGTTGAAATAGATAAAATTAGGAGGAAAAGGATATTTTTAAAATAAAATTAATTTTAAAATAATGTACCTATCAGAGAACAGTTGGATCTGTAAAAAGATACATATGTCTTTTGTAAGTTTCTGGTAAAATAATCATTAAAAAATGCCTTTTATTTTGTGCAGGATATCAGAGAAGCATTCTCCTGGCATATTTATTTTTGCATTTATTCGGGAAAAAAAAAAAAAAAGAAAAGATTGGGGAAATAACACACTCAGGGGAGACAGAATCAGTCAGAATAAATAAATATGCCCAAAACAATAACAGAAGCAAACGTGGCACCAAATATCACTGATAGACAAAGAATACATTAATTCAGTATTGCAAATTACTTTTGCTTAAGGCAGATGTACTTGGTATACCCTCTTAATTATTGCTCTCCTCATCAGTTTGCAACTCAAAGCACATTCTCTCAGTAGTAATTAGGGAATGATATGATTATACAAAGCTCTAGGAACAAGAGAAAGCTTCTGAACCAAAACACTGGAGATTTTTTTAAAAAAAACCTGTTCATTTTAACAACCACCTTGTGCACTGTCTGTCTGGAGAATCCATTCTACATCTTCAGAGGCTAGGGAAACAGCTGGGCCAAAAGAGACTTTGACTTTTACATATCATATTTTTTTAACCCACCTTCCCCTTGGCCACTCAGCCTCTTCTCAAGAGTGGAGAAGACAGGAGGAGGGCACTGTAGCTGACTGGTGAAGCAGAGGGTTCAGCTTCTTGGTTCCTGTTCATCCACTGATTGGTTCTCCTTGAGGAGATTCTACATAAATATATATACATATATATACATACATATATCTCTGTAGAAGATCTGTCTCTGGATACCTGACTCGTGCTAGAAGAAAAAGCTGCTTTAAGAAGGTAGGGAGCAGAAACACTTATCATGTGTTTCCTGGCTTTTGTGTGTCCAAAGGATTAGAGGTGTGCTAACATCTGTCTGTCATACCAGTAAGAAAGCCTGTGAAGTGATGTCTCCTCTCATGTCCCAGTGCCTGGGACTTTAACCCTTTTTTTTTTTTTTTTTTTCTGCACTATACTTCACATACTGATGAGCTAGAACCTCATGATGTAGATTTCTGTCTAATTCCATCTTTTAATGAAAAGTCCAGGTTATTTTGGTAGTTCAAACCAAAAGATACTGAGGCTGTAAAAGTGCAATATAGTATGAATATGTATCAATACATGTGAGCTGGCTAAAATTTAAGGTAATATGAAAGTAGGCACCATAGCAAACTTCTCTTCACTGTAAGTGTTCATAAGAACAAAAGTTTGTTACCTTCATATTCTTTTGGCCAGTAAGTTTGGGAAACTGACAACAAATGAAAAATAATGAACTGTCCTCTCTATTCATGGCTACATTTAGTGAGTTCAGGTAGAGACTAGATTAAATCCTCATTAAAGCTGTTAGTATTGTGAAAATACTAAGACAACTGTGATACTAAAAAAAATTAACTACAGTTATGGTACCATTATTATTCTGGAAAGTCACTTTGAAATTGATACTATCTTATCAGCTATTGTTTTAAGTAATGACCTGATCCACTTTCTTCTTAAAGGCAAACCAAGAAATGGGGGACTTAATTTTGGAGAGGTCCTTATTTTTTTTAATTTTCTTTAAAAAACTTTAAATAGAAGTATAGGACTACTGTCAGCCATAACAGACATGTAAGATAGATTGGTATCTTATGGGTCAAGTAAAGTTTCCAATTTACATGAATGGTACTAATTTTATTTTTAGGGAATAGTGAAAAACAAGATCAATATTTTTTTTCAAATTAATGAAAGAGGAAAAGAGGGAGAGATTGATAGAATTTGCTGGGGGCCACCAAGGAACCTAGTCAGGTGCTGTTAGCCTCTGGAGTCTTGATTTCTGGTAGAAATTTTGCCAACGTGCAAAACATCTAGAAATGTGTAAGCATAAATAATTTTACTCACCTAGGTGGAAAAAGATAATCTGCCATAAAATATTACAAATATCCATTTCTCATCTTTATTTGTTAGGGGTACGATGCAATCTGTTATTGTTTTCTCATGCATTAGTATTGATCAGCATTATTCTGGGAGTATATCAGCTTAAGTGAAACTTTATGGTAGATTTAAGTAGATTTGAGGGTTGAATAGTTGTAGAGTTTCTCAAGAATTTGCAAAATACAATTCTGGTGTAGCCTTGGCTTAGGTATCTACAAATCAGTCATTTGAAAAATGAAGAAGAGCTGCCCTTATGTCTTAAAATTCCTCTGCTTCTGAGAATGTTCTTTTGAAAAATAAGGATGATGGAGTAAATTTCTGTATTACAATAATGTAAGATTTTCTCAGTTAAACTATTTAGATGTCAAAAGGATAGAGGTCAACTGATGCCATGTCACTGTTGCTTCCCATGGAAGGCAGTTAATTCAAAAAGAATATTTAAGTTAATGATAACGTCAAAGAATATGTACTACAGATATTATCATCATAAACTGAGTTCTTCTTTCCAAATGAAACTGATAGTATCTCAAGCAGACACACCAGCAGGAACCCAAAAGACTGGTTGTGCCTGATAATATCTGAGACCACATGTTTATTGAGGGGACAGTTTCAGTAGCATCAATATTCAACCTATTTTTCAGAATGATGTGTTAGACAGTAAGTACATTGTGTGGCTAGTAGTGTGCATTTGGCTTGCATCAGGAAGCTAGTTTTTCTGGAAGATGATCTGTTAGCTTGCAGGTAAGCATTACCCAACTGAAAAGGCATAGCAGGGGGTCAGAAGATAGCTCTGATTCATTCAGGATGAGGGAGAGGCTGTATGAATGGATGAAGATAAATCATGATAAAACCAATGGAGGAAAAAAAATAATGGCAGAATTAAGATCAGGACAAGAGGTCACAAGTACAGCCAGATCATATTACAACAAAATGACTATGATCTCAGGACACTACACTAGAAGGTTTAGGTGATCACAAGAGTAATTTAGCTGATTTATAAATTATCTGAAAAGAAAAAAAAAAAACAGGTAACTATTCATTTGGAGTATGTGTTCAGTTGAATTCTACGTTATGTTCAAATTTCTGACTTGAAAGGGAATATGACACTGGCTGCTCTAATGGAAGCAATTATTGACAATGTGAGAACCTGGCTAGGGTAGAGAAGTTGTTGCCTCACTGTAGCAAATGTCCAGTGAAGATGATTATTGACTAAGAAGTCCATTTTATTATAAGCTGTAATCAGAAGTGAGAAGGGAACAGAAGACTGCAGAGAAGGCTGGGGCTATGTTCGAGTTGAGATACAGCCTCCTTTTTCTATTTTCAGTCCTCTTCAGCGGGAAGGGGGCCCACAGATCCCAGGAGTGATGCTAAGGCTGTGTTAGCAGGGTGGAGGGCTGATGGCAGTTTGCCACCACGTGGTATGGATTACAAAGGAAGTATGACCTGCACTGGACGAGTCATTGCCAGATGGTTCCCAGATGTGTTATTTATGAAGTCACGGCCTACTTAAACCACATTCCTGGTGTCTTGTCTTCTTTTCCTGCAATGTCCAAGACATTAATGAAGGAATGTATGAGAACTAAATAGCAGACCAGTTGTCAAAAAACAAATGGCAACAGAAATCCCTTCCTGTCTCTGGATATATGTAAATACATATTAGATTAAAAACCCCAGGTTTAAACAGCTGATCCCTGAAGAGTCATACAATTGGCTTCTGTAGTGCGTATTAAAGACAGTGCTTATCTCGGTCTCATCGATCCCTTGTGAATTTCTACCATAAAGCTTACCACAGTATCATTGACGATTCTGTTCTTACATCTTCTTCATTCAAAAAGGCCCTCTCTCCCCTAACTTCCTCAATGTAGAGGACAAATTCTTATAAATAAAATCTACCTTATTCCTTAAAATATACCCACCAAGCTAATCTGGATGAATGCTGTAGTCTTTGAGATGATCTGACAATGTCAAGTATAGTTTGTGGGTTGATTGCGTGTTTGGTTTGCTTGCTTAAATTAGTCAGGTTTGGCAATAAGCTGACATGACTGAGTGATCATGCAAGTTTCTTACCAGAAGGTAATTTGTTTAGTTTGCATAATGTATCTGAGGCAATGCAGTAACGGTGCATTAGAGCAGAATTTTCTATTGCTCTTGTTGGTCTGTTTTTATCTTCTTAGAAATTGATGGAATATGATTTATTTTTTTCCTGTTGCTATAGCTATGAGAAACAATTCCTGAGTCAGTACTATGAAGGTAGAAAAGAACACCGCAAACAAGCTAGTGCTTTGTAACATCTTAGAGACAGCACTGTAGCAATATGACTTGACATGCAGAATAACATCAGTTGGCACAAGTTTTATTGATTACAACCTATCATGTGATGGGCCCTCAGGTTTTAATAAATAAGCTGGATTCCTAGTGGTATAAGGAATAATGAAACTAGGTTTAAAACAATTCAGAAATATTTGTTTTGGATATAGAAAGCTCATGGCAGATTCTTTTGTATGTAACATTTTTATGCAGATATTCAAAATAGATAGCAACCTGTTTGCATTCTATTGCCAGAAAGTGTGTGATACATATAAACATTGATTTTCATTACAGTGATCCAGGTTTCTTTCTCAATTTATTCCCTTTGTGAGCAACTTCTCTAGGTGGATGTCAGTCTAAATGAAATCAGAATATGTCCATAGTATGAAATAGTGTTGCAAATATATTCAGGGTCAATGGGATTTTTCTGTTTATGTGGTATACTACCTCAACGTGTATACCAAGAAAAATGAAAGTGGTATAACCTATTTCAGGCAAATATAATAATTCAAACAGCACAAAAGGATGTGTGTGGCACATTTTGTATAGGTGCAAACACTTCACAGATAAAGAGACTGGTCATCTTCATTCAGACAAAACAATTTGAATCATTCATCTGACTGCCAACTGTTAGAAGGAGAGAAAAAAAGGTATGTTTTT
The DNA here is from genome assembly GCF_037038585.1 of Patagioenas fasciata. Taxonomy (NCBI): domain Eukaryota; kingdom Metazoa; phylum Chordata; class Aves; order Columbiformes; family Columbidae; genus Patagioenas; species Patagioenas fasciata. Next base: position 32,957,281 of record NC_092521.1, on the reverse strand, counting down.
TATTAAAGAAAAGCCCTGGAATTTGTTAGTTTCTTGTTAGAAAGATTAAGCATTGTAAGTTACTACTATATGAAGCAGGGAAGGGAACTGAGATATATAGATATCCATATATAGGATGAGCATATGTGGAATTTTATGCATATATCAGAAGATGTAGAGCTCACATGTGGAGAGCTAATAGTTTGACAGAGAAGTCAGGGAGTAATTTATTGAAACAAAATCAAATTATTTAGCTTTTAGCATAGTTCAAAACACAACCTTCTGGCACAGATAAGTAAGCTGGATTAAAATCATTGAAGAATAACAACTGGCAGGAAATAACAGGTCAACTGTATCAATATTCCTACAAGTGAAAGTCAATTGAACAATACATTAATGCAGCCTAATTATTCCAGACACTTTAAGGCATCCAATTCTTATAAAATTGACATTTCAAAATAATGGACCAAAATAATTTATACCTGTAAGAACTTATCTTTTCTGATGTCCCATTAACATGTGATTACAGACAAACATGACAAAGTTGTCATTGTTGTAACTGTACAGTCATCACAACATATTTATCAGTCTTGGATTCATCCCAATATATTTTTATGAGGAGTGTACACTTTTTTTTTTTTTTAAATTAAACCTGTTTTCTACTAGGAGTGGTTCAGAGAGGAAGTTATTTGTAACACAGTATCCATTTGAATGGTGTAAGCATTTATAAATGCAAGGGAGCACAGTTCTTCTCACTCCGAGTTTTAGTTCTTAAAAAGTCCCTGACATCAACAAGAATAGTGCAGTTTGGAGTATTATGCGTGAACACATACAAAATGACAGCAGTTAATGAGCTGACTGCTTAGTCTTTCCGTTATATCTTTCTCTGCCATTGCAGTATGAGCTAGATTGCATTTCCTACTCACTTTAGATTTTCTGTTACTTCTTACACGATTTAGAGTTCACTTTGATTTCTGAGTATTCATACCAGTCAGCATGCCTAAATAATTTCCTGTTGTTGGAAGCACAAAAGGGCTAGTAAAAAAGATGAAGAGAATAAGGGAAGCATTGCTTGGAAACAATGAAAGAAAATAACTCAGAACATTTTCATTAACAATCTGGATCATGGAGTAGAATGTGCCCTGAGAACATTCTCTGATGACACAAAACTGGGAGGGGTGGCTAATATGACAGAAGGTCATGTTGCCATCCACAGAATCACAGAATCACAGAATGTTCGGGATTGGAAGGGGTCTCAAAAGATAATCTAGTCCAATCCCCCTGCCGGAGCAGGAACACCTAGATGAGGTTACACAGGAAGGCATCCAGGTGAGTTTTGAATGTCTCCAGAGTAGGAGACTCCACAACCCCCCTGGGCAGCCTGTTCCAGTGTTCTATCACCCTCGCTGAGAAAAAGTTTCTTGTCAAATTTAAGTGGAACCTCTTGTGTTCCAGTTTGAACCCATTGCCCCTTGTCCTATCATTGGTTGTCACCAAGAAGAACCTGACTCCATCCTCGTGACACTCACCCTTCATATATTTGTAAACATTAATGAGGTCACCCCTCAGTCTCCTCCAAGATAAAGAGACCCAGCTCCAGAGGGACATTAACAGGTTGGAGAAATGGGCTGATGAGAACTTCATGAAGTTCAAGACATGGAAGTGCAACGTCCTGCAGCAGGAGAGGAAGAACTCCAGGTATCTGTAGATGCTGGGGGCCACTCAGCTGGAAAGCAGCTTGGCAGGAAAGGACCCTGAGGGTCTTCTGTGAGGCAGTAACATGCCTTGTGGCAACGAAGGATAATGTTATTCTGGGCTCCATTGGGAGTGCTGTCAGCAGGTTGAGGGAGTAGATTCTTCCCCTCTTCTCAGCCCTAGTAAGACACATCTGGAATAGTGCATGCAGTTATGGGCTGCCCAGTACAGGAGAGACATGAACATACTGGAGAGAATCCAGCAAAGGGCCACAAGGATGATTAAGGCCCTGAAGAAAGGCTGAGAGAGCTGGGAATGTTCAGCCTGGAAAAGAGAAGCCTCAGTCTTATCAATGCCTATAAATACCAGAAGGACAGAGGTAGGCTGTTTTCAGTGGTGCCCAGTGACACGACTAGAGGCAATGGGCAGCCACTGAAGAACAGGAAGTGCCATATGAACATCTGGAAACGCTTTTTTACTGTGGGGGCAACCAAACACTGGCACAGGTTGCCCAGGGAAGTTGTGGATCCTCCCTTCTTGGAGATATTCAAAAGCCATCTGGACATGGTCCCAGATAAATAGCTGTAGGGAGCTATGCTTGAGCAGGACCTCTGATCAGGTGACCTCCAGAGATACTTTCCAACCTCAGCCATACTGTGTTTCTGTGACTCTGAGTGAAAGGAATTCTCTTAAGTGAAAGAGCATTTCTCCGGCTACAAACTACATCACTATCCATGGGCTCAAAGAGAACTAGACTACGTCAAAATCTGACCATTTTTTCAAGGTTCTTCAAAACCTGTCTTTATAAATAAAAATTCTCAGTTGATTTGGAAAACAAAATACTTCACTATTATTTAAGAAAGCTTTTTTTTTCCTCTCCATAAGATCCAAAAACATAATCAGGAAATACCTAATATCAGCCTGCCAGTCTGAGTTAACTTTTCATTAGTATTTTTTGAAACCTAGCAAGAATTCTAAAGTTACAAAGTGGCAAAATTTGCCATGTCAAAAGATTTTTAAAAAATCCCAAACTTAAACAGGGTTCTAATTTAGATGCTTTTATCAACCTTGTTTTTTTAAATGTTGGGCTGCATTATTGACAAGATAATTTGCAGTGCATTACTCATGCCATTTAGCTTCAAGTCTTTACTGTTTCTTATTTCCTTTTAGAAGTTTTAAAAACATAGATGATTACCCAAAGAACAACTCTGATCCTTTATCATAGCAAAAATTGCCAGCAATCGATTAGATGTATAGATATTAGGAAAACATTACTTTAAAGGCATACATACAAGAGTGTTTGTTGCTTTACATGATGGTTTTCAAGGGGTTTTATATAGGTTTTGTTAATAATGCATGTTTTTACATATTGTAAGATTTGACTGAGGAATGGAAAAAAGGTTGAAATCTGAGATAATGCTAAAATACTTTAGAAGATTTAAAGCATTATAATAGTTATTTCAATAAAACTACTTAAAATATTTCTTCAAGAAGGAAACAATTTGGAGTTCAAGTTCAGCTGCATAATAACTGAAAACCTATAACAGTACTCTTATTCCTATCACTGAACTATAGATTATGGTCTTTTTCAGTTGTTGTCATTATAAATCCCTGTTCCCAGAGGTGCCAAACTATCATAAAAATTTGCTTTGGGCAATGCTTTGAGATAAGTTCTTCAAATAATGCATAGGGGATTCGCTTGCAACTCCCACTTGTGTTAATAGGAGCTATCAAGGCATATCTCTCATGGATTCATGGGAGAAAAAGCTCAAGAGTATAAAAAGTTTCGGCCTGAGGATTATTTGGTTTTTTTTACGTATTTCCTGATAAAAACATGCTCTAAAATAAAACACTTCAAACTAGTGATCTCAGATATTTGCTGGACTGCTAAACTGTGTTTAACAGAAATTCCACTGATGAAGCCTGCAACATAAATTATTTTCTAAATATTTATGGAAGATAGAATGATAGATTAGATTAATAAATACACATTTTCAATTCAATACTATATTATTCTATCTAATTTATTACATATAAATTTTAAATTTTTTAAAAATATTTTTCACTATCAAATTCAAAATGGTGGTTGAGCTTCACTTGGATGCACCCCCTGATCTTTAGAAGGCAGGGATATAGGTTAGCATGGTTGATCTGAATCTGTCTCAACTTCTACATGCATCTTCATATTTTCCACTTCGATGTAGGTTACAGTGGTAGACAAACCCATCTTCCCTCTTCTTCTGGAAGAAAACCATTGCCCTGATTCCAACAGCTCACATTTCATGCAGTCCACCCATGAATCAGGTCAAAGGTTTACTGTAAATGAGTGCACTGATAGAACAACTTGATACACTTTGTCTTCTGAAAAATCTAGCTACGTCTATGTCTTTGGTCCTTGCATTCCCCAAGTAGATGGGCAGTAAAATATACTAGAATCTTCCACTGAGAAGTGCAATTTTCTGTTCTTCTAAGTTCTCATAGTTATTTATATTAAACATACAATTGTCTGGATTCTGCAAAATAAAAATGACTACACAGAAACATCAACTTCATCAACTTCAATCAGTTTGGAGTAGTATCTTTATTTTATGCGTACTGAATCATTCCTTGGAGAACACTTTTTTTTCGCAAACTGTCACAAGACTACAGGAAAAAGAAATATTAGCCTTCCAGACTAAAGACCACGTTTGTGAGAACCACATTTTCTGTCTACACCTACATTATTTTTCTTAGCTAAGGTATTCTAAAAGACCACACATGTCAGAAGTACACTGTATCAGCTCAAACCAAGTACTTCTCTAGCACAGTTACAAGACTGTAAACTCAGCATATGAGCTAAGGCAAGGGAGCTATTCTGCACGTAAAACCTGCAGCTGAACATACTCTCTGTCATCTGTAGGTGGATATTTCAAGTCCAACTCTTCATACTTCTTTTAATTTCTATACATCTTTCTAGTAAACAGATGTCAGAAACTTTAAATAGTACTCCAGGTGAGATCTCACCAGTGTCTTCTATAGTAGTATTACTACTTTCCTGTCTCTACTGCAAATGCCTTGCTTGCTACAACCTCAGATCATATTTGTTATTTTGGTAGCCTCTTCACATGGTGGTTTAGACATTTTATGTGACTGGTTAATAGTACCAAGCATTATCTTTTTTTCCCCTATTATTTCCACTCTGTAATCACCGAAGTCTTGCTATTAGTCCTAAACCTCACACTTCCTACTGTTGTATGTCATCCCTTCTACTCCAACATTCACTTCTCCATTTTCTTCTGTCTAATAGTCTGTACCTCTTCTGTACTAATCCCAACTTAGTGTCATTGTAAACTATTTTACTTTTCATACTAACAGTTTCCCCTAACAGTATCACTTGCACTCTTTCCCCTACCCATATTACAATTCTTGCGCTAATCTATCTTCATTAACTTAATAAATATTTTCCTATGGGAACTACTTTGTAGTAAATCTGATATCCAGATATATTTTAGCTACTAGATTTTGTTTGCCTAGAAAACCTGTTACTTCAACCAAAAAAGGTCCAGCATTACCCCGGCATGACCTACCTTTTCTGAAACTTCCTAGAATTTTATTTCACTTCCAATTTATATAATTAAATATACTTTGATCCAAATTTGCTCTAAAATATTCAGGAGGCCAGATTGTTGTGCCTGTAATTATCCAGATCACATCTCTCCCTTCCTTAAATATATGCAAGATGTTTGTTTTCCTGCACCAAATGCAATATGACTCACAGTCTGATGGACTCCTTCATAATGCTTTCAACCAGAGTACTATTCTGTGAGGAAATATTGAATTCAAATATTAAAATTAAACAACATTTTTTGTGGTCATGCAGAAAATACATTTCAACAATCAGTGGAAAGTTGCATTTTGATAACCTCTCTGGTTTGTAATGGGTGACATTAACAAAATAAATAAATAAAATATTAATTAATATTTATAATCCATATGCTTTGAATATAGTCTATCAAATTTAAATGACACAAAGGATTATAGCTACAATTTAAAAGCGTAAAACTAGAAGGGCTTATTTTAACCTTAGGACAGCCCAGCATTTAAGTAAAGATCAATTGGACCTGGGAATGAATATGAACTCTTAATTTTATTAATCTCCTTATACTGCTGTGCATTGTTCTGAGTCACCAAAATATGCATAGCTTCTGAATAGCCTGACAATTTGCATTGCATTCCATGTTATATTTTAAGAAATACATATCATATATCCCTTGCTAATGGTTTCTGTGGGAGGAGATGAGCAATTAAGGACTTGTGAAATTGGGGCAGCATACATTTTTATAACTGATAACATAAACTCACAGAATGGCTACAGTTCAACAAAGGGCTTAGCTTGCACTGTTCTATAAATAAGCACAGGAAATTAGATTAAAATTTTAAAATTACATTGCCAAGATTTTCAAAAGTGACCATAGGATCCATGTGTCTTGCCTTGGGTCCCCTGCTATGAGGGATTTTTCAGACTCCTGATATTTGACAGCTTTTGAAGATAATTCCACTTTAGAAAGTCTTTCATTTCTCCAACCTAAAAATCTATAATACATTTTTGAGAAGACTATCTAGACAAAACAAAACAAAACAAAAAACAAAACAAACCAAACATAAAAAGCAAGACTGCTCTTTAAATTACATTGTTGGTTAGACATGCTATGTATCACAGATGACGGGATATAAATTTTCTTTAAAAAGGTGGATTATAGCCACTCAGGTCCTTCCTTATTTTTTTGTGTATAAAGCATTTATTCGTAATACTGATAGGCAAAAACTGAGCCTTACAGTTCCTCCTTCATCACTATTGCTTTGCAGTTTCATTTAGAAATTTAATGAGTGTTTAAGTTAAGTTTCATTGGTTTTCTTTCCTAAACAATAGTAAGTAATACATGAGAAAATGGCACTTGGAGAATTTATCTGGGATTTGTAAATAAGTCAGTCCTGTTGTTTGGGGCTTAGATGCTGAGTTTCAGGCAGAGGAAGGAAGAATGAAGACATTTTTCCTCCTCTGGTGCTGAAAAATCATCTGGTATCTGACAGCATCAGACAATCCACTCAGTGCAGCTAAGGCGCTAAGGCAGGTTCATAACTATAGCTTACAACTGTGTTGTGAGGTTCAGGGGTACTTCCCAAATCCCTTTGAAAGCTCAAATGATGTTTTGATTTGGTGTTGGAATTGAACCTGAGCACTCTACTCCATCTTACCACCGTTTGGTTCCCAACAGAAGAAAACCAAAGTGAGAGGGTGAGAGGGACACTGGTGTGGACGACGGGGGCAACAGGGAGATTTCTAAAATACACTTTACCTTGACATATAGACCATGATTACTATGATAGATCCAATTTTTAGGAAAACCTGGAAAATGCTCTATATGCAATTTTGTCTTTTGCAGAATAAGAGAGTTGGAAAGATTCTGGGCATTTATCACTGTTGCATTTTTTAGAGCAAAAAAAACAAGAGAATGAAACTTTATCTCACCTTTCTTAAATTCTGAATTCTCTTTTCTCTCAGTACTATTTCATTGATTTAGTTGTTTATGAAAGAAAAGACTTAAAAATAGTATTGAAAATAGAAAATGTCTTAACGTGTTACAAATGAACGTGACCATAAATTAAATGTTCATAACATAGTAGCAGATAATAGTAAGAACACGAAAAATAGTTAAATATGAGTCTCGATTTTTCTTCTGCCGCTATTTGAACCTTTCCTATTGTCTTCATTAATTCAAAAGTAGATCCTTACAGAACCTCTGTGTAACATCTAAAAGCTTATCTAATACCTGCATTTGGCTATTGTAGAGGGAAAATAGCAATGTGGACAAAATGCTTCATGAGAGAGGAATTTTAAAATTGTTCTTTTCAAAAATATTGTCAACTGCATAAAAATGGAGATTGAATATGCCAGTCTCTCTGTTCTTCAGTCTTGCTCATCTTCCTTGAATTAGAAGCCTGTGTAAAAGGATTTGGAACACAGGAGCAAAAAAAAATAAATGGACAATTATCAGTTGTCATTGGAAACAGTTTAGATGAGCTATTGGGTATGGTTTTTGCTCTTCTGGTAGTACAGATGGTAAGAACAAACAAAATTTGTGGATAAATGTGCAAATCTGTAAGTTTTGTCCAAAAAAAATTGATGCATAGAAGGGATGCTACATCTACTTTGAAATTGCCTTTCCCTTTTAGTTCACCAGGTGAAATAAGTCCTAGGGAATCTGCAAAAGAAGTTTGTCACTACAAATAAATTCTGGTTTGAACTGGTAATCTGTGTTAGATTCTTTTCGTTCTCTCTTCTGCCCCTAATAGATATGTATATGCTTGCAAATGGCAGCACCAAAATTAAATGTCCGAACAGGACTTGGAATGGGTCTGTATACTTAATAACGCCACTCTTCTTCTGGTGGTCTATGCAAAATTGTATCAGTGGCATCGTACACGGGCTAAGCCCACTCAACTGCTCCTTATGCCAGTCCTTCTGTGCCTCACAAGCATCAGCTTACACATCTTATTTTTATGCATGAAATTCATGCAGTGTTTGGAGGGTAAAATTAAATGCTGTTTAAGATAAAAGTTGAACACTATTAACAGCCTTGAAGGTGGGAAGGAAAGGTAAAGCCACACTTACTTTGATTATACTGTCTCACTGCTCAGCTGAAATGAAGGAAATGTAACTCCCAATGCCATTCAGAGGGAATCTGAATGCACTTGTGGGTGTTTTGATGCAAGTGGAAATAAACACTCAAGAGTAAATTCACTGCATGGAGGAAGAACTGCACAACACCAAATCTTCGTCCTCAGCTTACAAATCTTAAAGCCAAAGTTCCTGTGTGTATGTATAATCATGACTCTTCTACTGTATGGTAGGTATATATACAGAAGATTTCAATATGAAAAGCACTCTTCATGAAAGACCTATTTTTTGCTATGTGATTGTCCAAACTATAAGGCAAATAAGTAAGAAAAATTATATAAGTTGCTAAAACTGGTATTAGGCAAAATAGAAAATTTTGTTTTTCAAGAAGAGTAGAAGACTTTTTTCTTAGACAGTATGTTAAGGCCTACAATCTCAAAGCATTTTCTGGGCTCAAGCATAAAAAGTGAGTAAAGTGTTATATTTTAAGATAAAATGGAAGTATTTTTGCTGTTACCAAAAAAAGATAGTACGAAGTACTTTGCCTTCCGTCACTTCTCAAAATTGAACATAAGAGCACAAGAATTTCTAATTTTTATCAGCACACAGTAAAATGAAGTTTTACTGTTTGAGGTGAACCTCTTACAGAAAAAAAAAATCATTTGGAGATGATGCAACTGAATATAATTTAGGTCCAGTAGATAAAGACGACAAAGAAAAAAAAAAGACAAATGCAGAAACTATTACATTCAAGGATGCATTAAATGCCATCAGGTCTTAATGTTGAAAGACTGAGATGCCATTGATATTTATGGAAGTTGATCTTTAGTATCTCCCAGGTGCTGAATTCCAAGAAGAGATAGAGAATTAGCAATCAACAGAGGTCAGAAGAGGAGATATTGACAAAATTGGCAAAATATTTCTGCCAACATAGTACTTTATTAACTTTTCAATTGAAAATAAGGGATAATTTTCTCCCAGCGGAAAGCACAACAATGAACCTAAGACAGAAAATAAAGAAATAGATCATTATAAAGACACATCTAGATGCTATAAATGCTCACATATTTGACTGCTGTTTCTAATCTACAGATGGTTTAACTCCTCGCAGGCATGTATGAGTTGAACTTCCAACAGGTGGGAATCACAGAAATCAAATCTCTTACTTCTACCCATTGTTACATTAAAAAAAATACGGATATAAGCAGGTGCACCTCTCACCATCTCTTTCTATCTTTATGTATGACTCACAATTGCCAATGCATGTTTGGAAATCCTGGTGCATGACTGCTGAAACAGGCCTTTCAGGAGACATAGGTAGAAGGATAGCTGTTTATATATATACTAAGTTGTCTTAGGCACAAGATGGCCATTGACATGCTCTGCTCTCCCAAAAGAGCTGTACTTTGGGGCCTCGATAGTGCCAGAGTGATATATCTCTAAGAAATTTGCTGTAGCAATAAAGTTACTGGTAGAAAGCGAGGTGCCTAAATATTTCATGGGGGTTGTGAATCACTCTCTTGGACTTAGGTGCTGAAACACTTTCTTGAATATGTTCTTAGAGCCTGACCATTTCTGTTTAAGAACTAATTACATTTATTTTATCTACTATTTAGTCTTTCTTGTGTGTATGAATTTATACAGAGCATTACTTTGTTTTTTTCTTTACACAACATAAATGAATGAATGTTGCTAATTATTGGCTGATTAGTCCTGTCATATTTCTGGTGAGTTTGGATTAATTAACTAATATAAGTATTCAAGACCTGGTGTTAAATTAAATCAGAATATAAATGAAATAAGCAATCTCAGAATAATATCATACCATATAAAGATGACTAAATAATGATCCTATAAAAGTCCGAACAAATATATTTCTGTCAGAGTTTGTAATTTATATCAAGAAATGATAAACAGTAATATTTTCTTATTTAGTTTTCTTTTAGGTAGATGATAAAGGCACCATTCAAGAAAGGAATCTATAGTGCCAGTTCTTTCCAATTTGCCAGGAAAGCTTTCTTCAGATCTAAAATAAAAAGGTTGTTGGAACTGTTAATGGAAGTAACTAGAAAATTTGGAAGAGCAAATTATTTCCAAATTAGTGATATCTCAGTCTTTTTCTTACACAGAAGGGACACTTGCTGTTCTCAGTTACAAGTTACCAAAACATTTTTTCCTAATTTCATTATTTTACTGTATAGTGGAAAACTATCCATTGTCCATTGTGCTTCTTATAAGATTTTACAAATTTGAGCCAACTATTAAAATAACATTAATCTATTTTGCTTTTAAGTGAAGCACTACTTCAGGTTGTACTTTCTCTGTGTAAGTAGCTGTCATTTCAGCTAACATCACCAACAATGTATTTTTCCTACACTGTAATTGCTTCGGGCATGGCTGTTTTCTGATTGCATGCAACTACACTTTCTTATTGGAAATTATATGTGATGTATGTAGAAATAAACCTATGCATATAATACTTTATTAGAAATATTTAAATTACAATTAGCTAACTGATGGCTTAGTAAAAGGTATACCTGGCTTTATCATTTATCAAGTAAAACCACTACAGAAATAGATTATGCTTTTATGATGATTCCACATTTAAAATGGAATTATCAGTGTATGTCAAACTACCATTATTTCAAGACCAGTTTGTGATTCCCTTTCTGTGATTACAGATGGTTTTTCCCTAGAAGACTTAGCAAGATTTGTAGCTATGATAAGCTTTTGTTGTCACAAGTAGGAGGAGTGATCAGCAGCCAGACACTGGACCAGTATCTCCTTTTTTGTCTTTTGTAGGTGTCTATTAGCATATAGGAAGTATTTTTTTTTCCATAGCATTTAAATTATTTTACTTGATTTGGATGGACAGTCTTGTTGATTTCTTTCCTTACCAAGAAACTGGCATGAATCAAGAAGAACACAATCACATGAAGCCGAGGTGGTCATCACAGTGAGCTGTGTCTTGTACATCACCGCTTACATATAAATGTGAGAAAGGAGAGTCAATGTCTTGTAGTTTCAGATTCCTACTGATAGCTACGTAACATTCTTGGACTCCTGGTTCCCGGAACATAAGGACTATAAATCTTGCATGCAAAATATCATGCTAGTGTTTTCAGAGCATAACACCTGTTTAAATTGTCATGACAAAAATTAAAGTGGCGATTGTTGTAGACAGTGTTGGAGGATTTGATTTAATAAATCTTAGGATCTTTCTGTTTTGGGTTTAATAAGTTAACTTTTCATTTAGGCTGAAGTTTCTTTACTACAAATTTAATTTATTGCTTAGTTTCCTCTAATTTTAATGTACTATATACACAGCATCTTTTCCAGTATCTCACCTTTAAATCAATTCATTACTTCCAAAGAAATTTGCTCATCTTACTTTAGTTTCAACAACATGTCCACCTGAGACTAATAGCTAAATCATTTCCTTTTTTATTATTTGTTTTTAGTCTGATTTGACTTGGAAAGTGGAAACATTTTCTCTTGCTTCTCAGTATCCAGGGGCTTCTAATCAAGTACTTAGGAAACTATTGTGTTCTTCAGTTTTAACTGCGTATGTTGGTTGGCTTTACCTTGAAGACTTTCAATTCTCATTGGCTTTTCAACATATAAATTAAATGTTTCACCTGAAATTTCATAGAACACAGATGCTTTCAATACCTTAGTCATTATCTGTTAAGTATGTTCATTAATCAACATTTCCTATTTTAAATAAAAATGTATTATTCTGACACTTGCGATTATGGTCTCCTAGCAACTTTCTCAAACCAACCCTTTTTATTTCAATGGGTCTAAGACCAGAAAAGAATGAAGATAGCCTTAATTCTGTACGTGGTTTAATCCTTTTCTCCATGTGGTATAACTTTAATTTATTAAAGGAGTTGATATCTGTAATTTCATTGGACTAATGATAAAGTACAGTATTAAGCTTCCATTCTACATGTCAGCATAACCTATACCACAAAAAGAAAAAGCTTTTCCCACATACTCACTTGGAGCCTGCAGTTAGCAGGCTGATTGTTTTTCAGACAGAAAGCTCCAGCAAGGCATCTTGAACGAAAAACTTAATTGAATAGGATTTTTCAATACCTCAGTAAGAATCAACTTTTCTTCATTTATGTGCTGCTCTCCTCAACTCCGCCAGGCTGCATGAGGTAAATTTTCTTGTCCCCAGTTGCCAAGCGCCTTCTCCTTTTTCGAGTCCTTCTTAAGCTTTTCTCTGAAATCATTCCTCTTCTTTTTATTTCTGTCCAAATGTCTATAGCTTTTTTCTCCCAGACCAAATTTTTCTGTCTTGTCGCAGCTTATTCTTACAAAACTGTGTAAACTCTTCTCCTTAGGTGGCTGATCTTACAATCTCTCGCACACTGGGGGACAGTTGCACTGATTTCAGAAGGAAGTTTATAATGCTACAACAGTCGATCCTAAAAAGAATACTTAATGACAATATAAACTTGTATATAAATATTTATATATGTGTATACTTATATATGAAGAAATCCATTCTTCCTCACTATCAGCGTGCAATTTCTCATTCTTCACCACACCTGAATTTAGGACTGAATAGATTTCTTTGTGTTGGTTGGCATTTCCTCCATAGCTCCATCTTCATGGGTACACATAGAAGGCATTGACTGCCGACACCATCAGTGTTCATAATTTCTATGCATACTGAAGCTATCAATTAAAGTATCTGAGTCTGTTCCTGAATTTAGGTTTGTTAGTTACTCATGTTGTTTACAACACAGTTAAATACAAACATACAGGATAAATGCCGTAACTCTCTGGAGGGTTAAGAGACTGGATATGCTCAGGGCTTTAACATAGGCTCAAGTTTTTGTTTTTATAACTGGCAAAGGACAAATACAGGTAGCTCAAATGCACTGTCATCTAGTAAGCATGCCAAATTCAGCTTTTCTTTGTTCACACACAGTCAACATCCTGGTCCTGCGTGGTTTGGAGCCAGAAATAAGGTTGGAAAGAAAGAGCTTAGGAGATGGTCATGCTTAACCCAGGCTAGGCTTTGCCCCAGTGTCCTTGCACAGCAAGAATTTCAGTGGGCATGGGAAAGTGATCTCTGTAGCAATGTTCTTCACAAATCATGGATCTTAACTTGGAAACGTGGACACCAGCAGTCTGAGCTCTTTTGTTTATTGTAGCAGTCACAGGAGAGAAACGATGTAGAGATTCTGCCCTGGCAAGAAGTGAATGGGAGAAGCAATAAAGAAGCAGAGAATGCTCTGGAGGTACTCACAGATCTTTCTGCAGAATCAGTGATGTCAAAGTTGGAGTTGATGCTTGCTGATTTCTATTGATGTCCATTTTCTGTGGAGGTTAGTATAAGAAGGCAGCATTCATCCTCTGTTTTGTTTTTACCTATTACTGAGATCAGTTACACTGCATAATTTGTGAGCAGAGTTGCAATACATGGGATGTGCTTTCCATGTGAAATGGCTTAGAAATTAAAATTAAATCTCTTGTTTCTAGCCATGCATATAAATATATTGTGCTCAGCTGAACCCAAGCATTCAAAGTCTTCATGTTCTGATGGGTAGTGAGATTACTGACATAGATGGGCACTGACATAGAAAAAAAAACAAACCGAACCAAAACAAAACAGGTCCTGGTGGGTTTGGTTTTCTAGTATAGACATAGTGTAACTGTTAAATCTAGTGAAAATCTGAATCTGAGCAGGTCAACAAAACTCAGTTGGATCTGGATTTTGATGTTTTCTCAGTCTTTGAGTAATGTTTGCTCCTTTAGGACTTTCACCAATTTTTCAGTGTCAAATGACATACTGTTTTTGTGGATACAGATACAAGATGGATCTTCCTCTTAGTTCAGTGATTCACACGGGTTTGGAGAAATGTTCTCTCATCATGCTATGTTAAGAATAGTGGTGGAGAAAACAAAATGGGAAACGGAACACTAACAGCCAGACTTAAAGCTGTGTAAGTCAACATTTACTTGCTGACTTAATCTGTGCATAACTGTTTCTTTTCTAAGGGCTAAATTCAATCCCATTTTGGAGTTGTCAATGTAATTCATTCTTCCTACTGGAAAATAATTCTTGTTTCTGGTTCCTGCTGGCTTGCCAGGTATTGTTCTGGCGTCTCTGCTTCAAACTTTCTCCATCACTTTTCATTTTCACCTGAATATGTTCTTTCCTTTGCCTCTTTTCCCTCCTTCAGCTATCAGAATTAAATTTGGTATCTACATAACTTAATGCAACGGAAATATAGTGGGGGGCATTCCACATGCTATACAGAATAGAATTAAACAAAACTGCATACACTTGCAAAAAGTAGCTTTTAGACCCATCCTTTATTTGTGGCTCACTGGGAAAAAACAGAATTAAATTAATAGCTAATCATTTGTTCTTATAAAAGTAAACCTGACTTTACTTATTTTTTAAGTTTTATTTTGTTTTTTATTATTTTTTAAAGGCAAGCTTATTAGACAATGAAAATTAGTGGCTAAAAACTGTGGGACATTTCTGTATTTTGATGTATTAAGAAAGAAGGGAAGAAGGGAGGGAGAAGAAGAAAGGAGAGGAGAAGAGGTGAGGAGGAGGAGAGGAGAGGAGAGGAGAGGAGAGGAGAGGAGAGGAGAGGAGAGGAGAGGAGAGGAGAGGAGAGGAGAGGAGAGGAGAGGAGAGGAGAGGAGAGGAGAGGAGAGGAGAGGGGCAGGGAGGAGAGAAAAGAGAAGAGAAGAGAAGAGAAGAGAAGAGAAGAGAAGAGAAGAGAAGAGAAGAGAAGAGAAGAGAAGAGAAGAGAAGAGAAGAGAAGAGAAGAGAAGAGAAGAGAAGAGAAGAGAAGAGAAGAGAAGAGGAGGAAGGAGAAAAGAAAGAATGAAGGAAAGAGAGACAACTGTGTAAACTAGTTACATTTTGTTTAACCTCAAAGGAAGATTTTTCTCTCCTGAAAGTTATTCACTTATGCACTTGCTATGGAATCAGCATTGTGGGTAAGTTGATAGCCTGTACAGGAAAGGAAAGAATGGCAAGCTGATTACTTTATGGTTATTTCACAAAACTGATGAGACAGCAAATGATATTCAATCCTATTAAAAAGACTAAGCACAGTCTTTTTTCCCCCCTTATTTAAAAAAATCCTACATTCCTTGCTCTGGGATTGGATGATATGATTCTACAATTCAGGGAGTCTGGAAATTACAGAACATCTGCAAAGAAATTGGTTTTCTGTGGAAAACTGATGAATCACTTACTGCCAATGACTGGAAGGAAAAGTACTTGTTTATGCCCTTATGTAATGAATTTTTATGAGGTGAAGTTTGCTGTTTATAAAAAATATACTTTCAGTTGCTGTAGATGTAAAATAATAGGATTCAGAATTTAGATCAACGCATTACTGAAAAGACAGTCACTACCAGAATATCATCTGCTTACAAAATGCCAAAAAAGTGCTTTTACTTCTATGATAGAATTAAATTTTCTGTCCATTCTCTAAGGTTTTACAGGGGAAAAAAAATAACAGGGATAATATTAACACTGGTTTCTTTGCTAAAATATCTTGAAATAAAATGAATACTTTTATCAAAAAATACGTCTTGTGCTTCAAAAAGTAGTTCTGAAACATAGTATAGAAGAAAGTCATGCTCATGAGCCATTTCTGAAAAAGCAAGCAATGTCCTTCTGTAATCATGGACAACCAAGTACGTGTTCTTCCTTGCATGCACCTTTACCAACAATCTCTTCTAAGCAAGAGTTAAACTGGTAGCTCAGGGTTAAGAACTGACCATTTGAATGTGAAAAATAACTTTTCACAATCAAATATGTCTTAAGGCAGTTTTATGTCTGCAAATTAATTAGTGGAGCTGGTTTTGAGAATTTAACTGAAAGAATTGTTTTATTCTTACATTGGGGGATGGGAACAAGAGTTGAGTGTGATTGTTGTAATATTTTCATTTTGTTCAGTATCTTGAGATACTTCTGCAAAATATGTCACTGCTTGAATGGATCCTGCCAAATATTTCCAGGAATAGCTGTAGGTGATTGGAAATGTACAGGCATATGTTTTTTAATGACTAAAGCATTTTGCATTTCTTTAGCAAAAGCTGTTTTGCTGTGTATGTGAAAAACTTCAGGTGCTATTTTCTTCATACTTGTTATCTCCTTGTCCTGACATCTACATTGGTTCTGCAAGCACTGCTAATGTACCAGTCTTTCTTGGATCAATTTATACATATATTTTTATGATGATGAGGTTTTGTGGCACTAAGCAATGACACAATGAGCAATCTGCATTGCTTTGTGCCTTGCCACACATTTACCACCTTTGAAATTGTTATATGGTGCCTGCTGTTGCTACTATCAGTCACATGGATTGTGAAAAGGATGTAACTGAGTAGGCCTGCTGCTGGTCCATCTAGATGCTCTGCAGTGGCCATGTTTGCTTAAACCTGGAGACAGCTGGCCAAGCACGACTTAACTGTTACCCTGTTTTCCACAATGCGTGTCACAGAAGCTGTGCCACTTCGTGAATTGCCCATCTCAATGCTTGCATTTGAAGCATGCTCTGACCATTCAAACATTGCTTTTGGAGAAGAAATACTACTCACCACATGCGACCATTTTGCCCTGTGTATATGGAATGAACAACAGCAAGCACAAGTCTTTTGCATGGAAAAGGCCTTCTTCAAAACTCTCACGCTGCTTACCCTGAAGCCATGATCCTCTAGAGCTCTGATTCCTGTGTACAGCACCACTCACTGCCCCTAGTCTGGTCCTATTCTGATCCGCTGGGTTAATATGGAACAAATCAGGGATGCATCATTATTACTGAGAGTGTACCAGTCATAGAGATGTTAGAGCCTGTTGTGAAAGGTACCCTGAAGCGATGGTAATCATTTGCTCTTTGAATCTATCTTCAAACTATGTGACCTTATTCTGTGGGGCAATCCATGGGATCCACAATCTCTGGTAGGAGTCTACATCAAAGGGGGCTGGAATTCGGAGTTATCAATAAATACTGCGCTTACATCATAGAGGTCTTTGCTAATTAAAGAGACAGTTTTGTGGATATTATAACTGGCTATGGTAGTCACTCATATGAGAAACTCACTTCCTTAAGTACAAACAGACTTAAGCCTTCTCTTCATCAATGCAAACCTATTTTCAAAAAAGCTTAATTAGCCTCTGGGTCCGCATTGTGAACATTGTTTCTTATGCCTAGTCATGAGCCATGCATCTCTATACAGATAACTGGGTCTCACATAGTATGTTCAGTCAGATGTTTAGCTCCTGTTGTGGTTTAATGCATCTGAGAGTAAGATGGAGATCACCAGTGACAAATTGGGTATCAGCATTCAGAATGCCAAGCCCATTGTTGTACCTTACTGCATCATCCACAACCATGACTGAAAACCTCGCATCAAGACCGCATATAATGATAGGATTCCTTCAGAGTAATCACGTAACAGGCTGTAGACCCAATTTAAGGCACAGTAAGTTTCAAAACTCTTTTCAAGCCTTTAGTGCTAATACAGATTCCAACATAAGAGTCAATACCACCACAAGCACTACTTACTGTCTTTGCCTGCTGCAAGAGGCTCCCTACCAGTCACCCAGACCCAGTGACTGTCCTGCCTCTTGGCAGAGAAACCTAATCCTTTCCTCACCCTGTCTTTAGGTCCCAAACAACGTGAGAACTAACTGCAGAGGGCAGGCTATCTTGTTAGAAAATCAGGTATCTTAACCTGAAGACTTCTACTGAACCTATAAGCCATGACTTTTGTTTCCATGGAGACAATACATCTTCGAGGAAGATCCTTGACAGAGTTATTGCACAGAGGTATCCTTCCCAAATACACAAACCACTTGGAGATCCAAGGTCAGGCTACTTCCTTGGAAGACTGTGTCCTGAAAAGACTAGTTAGGTAAGATCTCTAAAAGGCATGGCACACCAGCTATTGGCAAGTGCCTAAAGACTAGAGAACATCACAGGACACTTTGGTCAGTTTAATCAAACTTGGCAGCTCTACAGTCAGGTTAGACACAGGGTTGTAATGAATACAAAGAACAGCAGGAGAGTCGGTGTCTCTCCCTCTCCTGGGCTACTCCAACACGCTATGATTAGTTCTCCGTTACAACTCTTCCAACCATTTCCAGTGGTTACCAGATTCACAAACTTCTGTTCCCTGAAATATCCTTGAAATATCTGCCTGAAAGTAGACTGATTCCTTTGAGATGTAAGGCATCACCTTGGCCAACTTGATTGTACTTTGTATCAGTCTGTTCTCTAAGTAGACTCAGGATCAGAGGGAAGTTCTAGAACTACCTGTACTTGCTGTTGCACAATAAGTTTGCCAAAAGCCCCTATCTGAAATGGGTCTGTAATATGCGTGCAGTGAACAGACAGTGTGAACAGACAGTGTGAGCAGAGGTACAAAACCCCAGGTGTGCTCTACAGAATGGAAAAGATATTTGCTTGGCCTTCACAGATGTCCTACAAGTATCTCTGTGCATGTTTGTGTAGTCATCCGGTCCCAGCATCCCAGCCTGAGAGGGATGTCTCCCACGAATGGCTTTTGCTTGAATGTGATCTATTTGGTCACCTTGCCAGGTTCATATCAGATCCTGCCTTGGAAGTGGACTCCCCTGGAATGGTGAAAACTATTAAGACTGCAGCAGCAACTTAGGTCGATAGTTTGATGATGGCAACATGGAAAACCCTCTTAGGAGGGTGAAAACAGGTAGTTGTAATCTACTTGAACAACTCTACAAATATTTTTCCTGGGAATACACAACTGGTTGACATTCAAACGGTACGAAGCACCATTTTGAAACTGCTCCCTTGTGTTTTGGTTGCACACACTGTGACTTGCAGTAGCCCAGGCTACCATATTTTTGCAAAGTGTAAGAGTTGACAATTTGTTGCTATGACTAGTCTGCTCATGAGCAAAATTATTAAAAAGATAATTTACTTTGGAACCTAAAATTGAAGAATTTATTTAGTGAACTGTAATTATAAACTATTTTCCCACTTTGCATTTTATTCTCATGCATACTGTGATATGAAATCAACTGACAGCCAAACCATTGAGTAAGCATGACTAGCCTTCCAATAAATAAATAAATAGTCTCTTGAGAAAAAAAAAAACCTAACTTCAGAACATCCTGTTAATAAGTATCTTTTATTTGTCAACTTGGTTTTCAGAAGTTCAATACATCCCAGATAACCATGGTAGTAATACATTCAAATAAGCATTCATTGGACTGTATTTAGAAAATACATTTCTTTCATCTTTCTTAACATGTTCACTACTTTGCCCAGATCATTCTCGCCCATCACATCTCACACTTATGGAAAAATAAAGAAATATTTCCAGGTAATGCAGAAACCAGATACTATCTCCAATGTTTCTTTTACAGGATACTAAAATTCCTGCCTTTAAGTCTTTCACAAAACCTCTCTTAAAGCACATAGCACAGATGGAGCTGTGGTGGTTTGTAGAAGCAAGGAATCCACATTCTCTGACTCCTTCAATCTGAATGCCCCCAAAATCACACCTTGTGAAAAACAGTAATTCTCATTCGAATGACGAGTTTTCTAATATGTTTATTAATATAATTAGCCTGTTTCAGTTATGGCTTCATTTTTTGATTCCTGAGACAATGAAAATGCTCATGTAGCACACAAAGACACAAAACAGAGCACAAATAAAAATGTTAATACAGGGTTGTAACTCTTATCCCAGATCAGATAAGACTTCTGGTCCTTTAGCTTTCTTAAATTCTAGGCATTTATCCTTTTCACTAATGTACATATGACTGCTCAGAAGTACATTCTTTGGGTAGCTGAACACCAAAAACTTTTTGTTTAGAGAAAATGACTGAAGAGATTAACATTCAAAACTAAATTTTATTCCCTCTACTGCAGGAAGTATCACCAGATGTGTCTTAGTCCTTTGTTACAGTTGAATTTTAACCTGAAAATAGAAGGCTTATGAGGAGAAATTATCAATGCAACTACTATGCAAAATTAATTATTCATCTACAAATTATTTTTTTCTGTACTATCTTCAAGTAAGACTTTTCTGCAGCTTATATATCACAAGATGTAACAAAATAGAATTACAATATAAAAAAGTATATTTTTAATTTTACAGTGCTATAAGGAAGCTGTTGAATATTGACTTTAGAGTCCTCCAAAGCTAATGTGGTAGCAAGTGTTTTTTCAATATGTCAGTTGAAACCTCGGTCTCAGTATAAGTTGTGACTACAACTAAGTGAAGGTTTCAACACTCGGTAGATTAAAAAAAGAAGAAACATCTGTATCTGACAAAAGGAACCACTCTCTTCCCAAACTTTCTATTTCTGTGAGATGCATGGTACCTGCTTATTGGCATGAAAAATAAAAGAATTAAAGCCACAGCTTAGGATGTAGGATCTTAAGGTAATAAAAACTACTTATTTATGCCATAAGACAAAGACTACACAAACTTGGTCAGTGTTACCAACTACAAACCTAACACACAGAAGATGAGATACTACAGCAGTAAGCCAGTGCTTTAGTATAATAAGCCATCATAAGAATCAAAAGCTGGACCCCAGAAGAAAAACAGGGAAGCCAAGCACAATACAGCACTGCCAGCAGAAAAATAGCTGTACAGTAGAGGGACAAAACTTCTGGAAAGAGGTTTTAGCACCGATATAAAACAGAGTATACGTTTTGGTAGGATTTCACCTGCATGGAGCTGCAAGAGATAAAACAAACCTCAGCAAATTCACGCAGCTTAGGTAAATCGAACAGCATGACAGAGAGTAGTGCAATAAAAAAGGAAGGTAACATTATTTAAATATTCAGGGAAAAGAAACATTTCTAAAAAGGAAAGAAGTTAACTCCCACATAAGAAGAACACAGCACCTGACAGAGTCCAACATAGAAAAGCCATGCTCTTTTGACACAATACTGCACTGTGACTTCAGAAGGAATGAAAATCCCACAAGAACCAAACACCTGTCATGTTTATAAAATACGAACATTAGATGTGTACAAATCTTCATTAATTAAGACAGTTAAAGAGAGAGGTAGCAGGAATGCTGATGATCCTTTCCAAAGGCATTGGACCACCTCAAAGTCAGGGTTGCTAATATATTTATTTGGGAACAGCTATTAAGTGAAGTGGAAGGACAATTCATACAGAATCACTTCAGCACCAGCAAGCGACTCCAGGATATTCTCCAACAGACTTGACAGTTTTGATATTTACAATAAAGACAGATTTGTACCTGCTGGTTCAAATTGCAACTGCAAATAACAGAAATTTGGCAGGCTGCTGATATACACATTTGATGGCAAATAATATATCGCAGCACATATCTGGGAGCAGTTGCTCTGAAGTCTCTGTTGACTCACAGAACAGCATCAGAATTAATGAAGTTTTGGGCTGCCCAAAGATACTTACAAACCTCCTAACTATATTTAATTGCATTAGATGAAAGCGTTGTGTGTCACTAAAGATCAAAACCTAGAATTTAAGATCTTCAAACAAACAGGCTGGTGGGGTGTTTTAATCAGACACTGAAGAATGTAATAAACCATTTCATAAAAGTACATCAAAGATATTGGATCAGTTGTTACCATACTATTTTGGGAACTGACTATTGATGATAGCCAATCAAGAACACAACCATCATAAAGTGATTGCTCAACTGTGTAGATTTTCCAGAATTTAATTTAAGAGCCAAAAAAGGATGCAATGTATTTTTGTGTTAATGAGACACTTCTGGGTAAGACTCTCTGTTAAAAAGGACTGCAATTTTGAAACAAACAAACAAATCCCAAACAAACATCTTATAAAACCAGGTCAGAGAATAAGTGGATAAATTGTTAAGACAGGGAATAACAAAAACATTGTAAAGCCAACAAAAAAAGCAGAGAGTAACAATAAAATACCAGGAAGAGTTACCTATTTTTTTTTAAATATGTCTATATGAACATAACTGTGTTTCATCTTTTTTCTGTGTCGTAGTGAGGTGTTTGTGAGGTTGGGCACCTGCCTTGACCACACCAAAAAAATAAACGTGGTAAGTCCCAAAGACAGCATCTTGCGAGTAAACAGTTTTCTCTAGTGTCTCTTACTCAGAATAATGTGGATTACCTTGGGGAGCTGCCACATTCCACTGGATGATGAACTGCATCCCTCAGCTTTGTAGGGAAGAAGTGGGAGGTGGTCATATATACATCACTGAAGATCGCAGACATATAGCTAAGTGAGAAAATCAGTCATCTCACGAAGGTCTAGAAGGTGCATCGTCTTTGCAAAATAAGTGGTTATATCTCCTGTAGGTACACGTTAGCCACAGAGTAGCTGTCTGTCTGTCAGATGGATCATGTAAAGCTTATGGTCTATTGATAAGAGAGCAATTCCAAGGTAGAATGTGGCTGAATATGATGAAAAATGTTAATAATCTGCAGAGATGGCAATTCAACTTACACCTTTCCTTTTTGCAGTGGTTATCCCACTGGGAATTCAAATTCACAATATTCAAATTTAAAATTATTCTTTAAGCATGACAAGGATGACTTTCCCACTGAATTCATCTACTAGCTAAGTTGGTAATGGCAGAAGCTTTTACAAAAACATTGAGAAAATCCACAGAATGGGTAAAAGCTTAATGGGCATCTTTTCCATCTTTGAAGGAAGTATATAACATGCAGTTAGAAAGTGGCAGGCTTGCAGACTCTGGATCTAAAATGGAAAGACTTGACAACATTGGGGCATCAAATTGCGATCAAGTAGCCTGATATAGTAGAAGAGCTGGTGAACTCCTTGTCTTTCCTTCAGAGAGGCAAGTTGGCACTATTAGTCAGTAAAAAAATGTCAGCAAAGAAATAAGTTACAACAACTTACAGAGTCTCCAAAACCATCTTTAAGCCATCTGTTTACAATAATTTCCAAATTTTTCCATTAATCTCTGCAACAAAGTATTTCACATACAGTATAAAACCAAATCAACCCCTTATCAGGCATGCAGCTCTGTCATTTCGATTTTATATTTCAGTGGCTGAAGACTCTGTACCTCTAAGCCACATTTAGGACATGTAAAATATGCATCAGATAAATAGTTACTTTTAATACAGTAGTAACAAAAAACATGTGAACAGCCTATGGTATGAGGCATGGTAGGCCATTCTCCACATAGTGAACATTCCTTGCAGTGAGCTGCTAATGAGTTTTCACTACTGGAAATACCTTCAATAGGCAAACACCAAGAAGAAATTTTAAGTTTTAGTTTCTGTACGTTAATAAGTGGTAGCAGATAGATCAGAAATTCAGCAAAGCCATGCCATAAGAGCTCCCTGTTCATGTACTCAAATCCTACCTGACGAACACTTTGTGGTTTGCAAAAAACAGACCTAATTCCTAGAATGCGTTCTGTTAGTGTTGCAAATGTTCCTTTCTGAAGAAAAATCAGAAAATTTAGAAGTCCACACAGTCTGAGAAGTCCAGATCCAAAGCTAATACAGGTCTTAATTTTGCAGAAAGACTGCAGTTGACGATTGCTAAATAAATCATAACATCTTTCTTCCAACCATCTTCCACCAACAGTGACAATAAGATACCATAACTTCTGGTGTTTGCTCAGAGGTTGGTATTTCTCTGTCTGAGATAAGTTATTCTTGTATTGAATATTCAGAATAGCCTGTCCCACAGTTGCATTCTTGGAATAGATAGTGAATCTCCATAAAATAAGCCATAAAAATGCTTTTACTTCTGGTTCGATATGAGCCAACACCCCTGGTTTAAATCCATGAAAACAGCTGGTAAACTGGGACCACACTAGTTGTTCCAGTGCTTTGTTTAGTTCAAGAGCATCAAGTTGACTTATTCTGAGCACAGGATTCACACTCTTTTCATTTCCAGTGCTGGTGGCCATTTCTTCACAAAAAAACTTTCTAGGAATAAACATAAATAGATTTTAGTATAGTGGAGTATTTAACATTATTCTTCTTATTAAAGATAACAAAGTTATAATATACCAGCAGTAAACAAGAAATAACAAAAAAATTTTCAGAATGCTATATTAATATGCTATTAACGTGTTGTAAGTCCTTTCAGGAAGTTTTACATTAACATTCTAAAATTTCACCTCAAAAGAAGTTACATTGCACTAGATTTCACAAACAGTAATATTTGTATTTGATTACAGAGAAGCGTTTAGCATTTTCCAGATATTTAGAAAACTCCAGATATTTAATATTTCACTATATAAATTAAAAAAAATGCTGGGCATAATTGCAATATCCAGTTGGACCTTAAAACAGAAGATCAGAAACAAGAACTGTAAAACTCCATGGTGTTTCATGGAAAAAGGAGGAAAATGAATATAGTAACTAAAATCTAGAACATAACAGTGGGGTGGATAAAAAAATTTGCCATATGAATACTTCAGTAGCTGCAGGTCAAAGTTAAATCTTAGAAATGCTAACAAATTTAAAGATTGCATACAGAAAGATATGGATTAAAATTAGGGCGGAAATGATCAAATTTGCTAAATAAAGGTAGTGATCTGTTTAGTTTAGAGAAGAATCATTATATGAGATTAAAGGAATACTTAGCATTCAAACAAATTATCATACAGTACATCACTGAAGTCTGCATGTATTTTCTAGAGCATTTTGACAGATGCGGGATTGTGCTACTTGTTGTATAACAAATTTCCTGGCAAGATGATTAATGTATACTAGCAACTTCAACAAATGTATACTCTTTTTGTTCAAGCATTAAAGAGAAAAATAAAAGCTTTTTTTTTCAATTACTTGGTTTAAATGTTATTGTATCTGGAATTCCGTGACTAAAAAAATAAATGCAGTAAATTGTAGAAGCAAAATATGGATAATGGCCCAGTAATGCAAAATTGTGGGGTAACTGACTTTTGGTTCCTTTTGTCCACATAAAAAAGCCAAAGTGATGCAGGAGAAGTGGTATATTTCACATATTTCACTTGTTAAACCAGATTCTTTGCATAACAGACAAGTAAGGGTCAACAGCTTTCTGGACAAAGTACAGAATAGGGTACTTCAAATCCTTATTTATAAGAGGAAAACCTGCTATAACACATGACTGCTTTGAATAAAAGATGCCGTGTAGGATCCTGTATACGAATGGTTGCTCATGATGCCAAGAATACTAAAAAACAGTCCTCCAAACAAATAACTGTTCACTGAAACGGAGTGCACCGAAAGTTTTAAAACCCAATATAAAACACTATTTGTAGCATTCCTACTATAGTTGGTCACATCTGTAAGGAAAGTATCATTCAAAGCTGACAACAAATATGATTTTTTCCCTAATGTATGCTGTACAACAGTAGTTTTCAATTAACTAAGACTGGCTATGTGGGTAGGGCATACAACAGCTCCACTTAGTTGCTTTAAATTCCTCCTTCCTCATTAGCAAGCAAAATATGGCGGAGGGTGGCATAAGGCCACCTCCTCTGGGCAGAGAGCTATGGGGTTCATTGCTTCAACCTGCACTGGCCTACCAGGCCAGTATACAAGGGTATAGAAAGGCAGCATCCCCAAGCCTGTCTCACTCATTTCTGTCTTCTCTGTAGGAAGCACCAAAGCATGGGAAGTGTTGTTGGGAAGAGTTACTCAGCATCCCGCCAGTCACTTACCTACTCCACATCACGATCAAAGGGTCAATCCAATCCCTCTTGGACCTTGCCGTATCACTTCAAAAAGTGCAGTTTCAATGACTGTCCACCCTCCTACCCTTCATCTTCTCATCCCGCTGCCATTTTAGGAACCACAGCCTCCGATAACCATCTGCTCTGGAATCTGTCACTCTGGTTTAGTACTATACACTCATATTCCCTAAAAGCCTAGTGTTTCACTTCTGGTAACACCTAAGTCACTTCTACTCATTTCACTCTGTTCTACTCATTTCAGTTACCCTCCTATTAGTATTCTATACAATTACCAATACATAAAATCCCTTTTCAAAGCCCTAAAGCCATTGAAAGAGACATTTTGTCAAACAGTTTCCTTGATCCATCTACTATTATCCAACCCAAGTTCAACCATCTTTTCCAGCTGTCTCCCATTATCTCAGGTGCTATGAGAAACTGCTGTTGTAGATTTCTAAAATATAAGATAGCAAAATCTGTGCAGATTTTTTTTTCCCCCAGTATAGCTAGATTGTCTAAAGAAACCTCAGCAAGTGAGGAACAAGTCATCAGGAACCTTTCAAAGTTCAAGGAAAACATGTCAAATATACAGGATTATGATGGGTCATGAAATATGAAAGAAAGCCCATGGATCACTATAGGCTGGGAGCTGACTGACTGTAAAGATACTTTGCATAAGAGGACTTGGGAATTCTGGTAGGCAGCAAGCACATAGCCAGCAGACTGAAGGGTGTGCTTATTCCTCTCTATTTGGCACTGGTGAGTCTACAGTTGCGATACTACGTCCAGTTTTGCCTCTCTTCTATCAATAGTACAAAAGAAAAGTCAAACAAACTGAGAAGAGTCCAGCCACTAATAACATCAAGGAGTCACAACATCTGAAATATAAGAACTTGAAGGAACTCAGACTGTTCAACTTGAAGATAGGGCAGCTACCTAAAGGTTACAGAAAAGATTAAGTCAAACCCTTCTGTGAGATGCAGTGAAAAAAAAGAGTCAACTGGTTAAGTTGCTACGCGAGAAATTCCAACTGCACATAAGGAAATCGGAACAGTTTGTGCAAAGGGACTGTGAAATCTCCATCCCTGGAGGTTCTTAAAACTTGATCAAATGATGCTCTAAGCTACCTGTTCTAGCACTGAATTTATCCCCAATTTGCATGGGAGGATGGGACCAGATTTCATAATGATCTTTCCCAGACCTTCCCAAAAATCTGTGCATGCCTGAGTGTAGTATCTGATTTGTGACAATACATTTTTTTTCCCAAGCCTGTGATCCTTTATGTAACTTTATTTGAAGGAAATTACTTCAGTGAACCTATCATTGTGGACTGGAATATTGTATACAGAAAAAGGGAACCACTTGTGAACAAACAAGTCCAACAACTGTTAACCTTTAAAATTTTGCAGATTCCAATGAGTCTCCTTTTTAAAACAAAAGGAGAATCAGCACCACATATACTGTTTAACTATAACATATTTAATTTGTCTTCCTGAATTACCAACCAGAAGTTTGATTGAACTTCGAAGTAACTTTTATACAAACTGTATGGAAAAGGAAGAGTATCAGACAAAAACATAAGCAACTAATAATAAAGATGTACTTTAAAATACTTAAAATAATTTAAAGTATGCTTATAATATTCCTGTGTAAGAAAAGCTTTCTTTTTAATGAACCATTAGGTAAGCATTCTCAATTTAAGCAATAAAACTGAGCATTGTTTTGAAGTTCTTTGTTGCTAAGAACGACAGTTTGCCGTAGGCCATGGCTGTTAACTGGATCCTGCAAGTTACTTAAAGATTATATCCATATAGTTTTGATTTTAATGTGTAAGCACATTTCAGTGTGCCTACTGTTACACACAGGTTGAAGTGTTCTGCTATATGCTATGCTTACATGTTAACTTATTTAAGGTTTTATTGCATGTATAAGGTAGGTTCTTCCATACACAAATATTAAAAGGGAAATCTGTATTCTCCTATGCAAAATATCTGCAAATCTCCTAATGATCTGGATAACAGCAACTGTTTCTTTGAGAGAAGAAGCCTAAATTCTCATCTCTCTGTTTTGCTATAGCAGGGAATTTTCATTATATTATTTATCTATGGTGTCCATTTTTTTCAAGTTATAATGATAAAGAACAAATAAATGATAATAAAGTTTTCCCTTTCCAAATCACTTCCCCTATACAAAATCCTTTCAGAAATGTGTTTTTTCTGTTTGTACCATTTTCACAAATAGTGGTAAAAGATACATTATAAGCTCTGCGTGATTAACTTTTACGTAAATACACTTGAAGATGAAACACTGAAGACTACTATTTGAAAAGTTTTTCCGTGACTTTACACCATCATAAATGCTGCAAAGAAAACAATAAAAAATTGCCTCCCAGAAAAAACAAAACCACAGAACAATTCTTTCTTAAATAATCTATAGTTTGTCTGTTTGTTTTTTTTTTTTTTTTTTTTACTAGAAAGATGAACAATCCTACTTGTACAGTACGCTGTGCAACAAAATAAAATATAATTATTGTATATCACCAGGGAAAGAGGAATTTCTGCTGGTATATCTTAGTGCTGTTATTGAGCATTGTACAAATTATGAATGAACATATTTTATTTGGAAACATGTTATTGACAGAAATCTATCAATAGTAATGTGAGTATTGTCAACAGTCTGTCAATATTAATGTAATTATGATTAACGGGATAACATGGATTTTAGCTGTAATACCAAGTAACATTTCCTGCATTGCTGCTATCAATATAAGCATTATTATTGACCTGTTATGGGACTATCAGTATGAGATGTATTACCATCAGGCATATTTGTCAATGCATTCTGCCCACAAAAATTCTACATTTAAATTTACAGGTCTGTAAACTTTGCCTGCAGAAATATACAAATCCAAGTAATCTCTAAGGTGCCATTTTTTCCACAGGGCTATTCCATCGTGGATGAGTAATCAAGGCTGGTTCCTACTGGTTCAGTGCTACTGCGAACACATTCCCTGCTTTTCTAGCATAATGACTAGAAGACAGACAGACATACATGTAGAAGCCTCAAGGTATTTTGAAGCATGACTTGTCAAAATACTTCCTGGGAAGCCAAATGAAAATGTATTTTATTAAGTCAAAAATGAATTTTATTCCTTACTGCTCTAACTTAAAACTGCATTGAGGATGCAAGAAGTAGCACACTCCTTCACTTCAATGAGTTAACGATTTAACTATTTTAGATTATCTCTTCCATGCAGCCAAAACATGCAGTCTAAGCACTGTACAGAGATGGAATGGACCACAAGAGACTACCTAATCCTGACTCAGCATGAACATAAGCTCAAGAATATCTTCCCAGATGTTTAACTACCAAGAAAGCTGATTCCACACTTTCTCTACGTAGTCTGTTCCAGTGTTTTATCACCCTAAAAAGTCTTTCATTCAATCTACAAGATTTTTATTATGAATAAAGATGGTTTTCATTCCACGAGAGAAAACAATAACAACAGAGAAGAATTTCCAGTCTACATCTTCTCAAGGGGAAAAATGGTGACTTATGTGAGGGGACCAGCTATGTATAGAAGATCTGCAAACTAGACAATATCCTCTTTCCTACAACATGCCTAGTATGATCCTCAAGGGAAAAAAAAAAAACCAACAACCACACTTCACTTTTTTTCAGTGGCATAGTTAGTATTTACCTTGAGGTCTACTATATATAACACAACACACAACTTTCAATCCCTCTTCAGCTTAGTATCATCAGTAACTTTTGTAAGTGCATGTTCTCTTCGATCATCCAACTCATTAATGCCTTTTCATCTTGACAGGGTACTATAGATAATTACTCTGTAAAGGCAATTTTTCAACTTGATGCTGATAGTATCAGCATCTAATGGAGATAGTATCGATATTATGTTTCCCTAGCTTGCTTATGAAGAAAAAGACTCTATTAAAATCAAGTTACATTGTACCTAAAGTTCTCCTCTTACTTACCTTGCTTTTCATCCTTTCTATGGGGAGAAACAGACAAGGTTTCTTACTAATAGTTCATGTTAAACCATACTGGCTATTTTATAACCTCTCTTCTGCATATTTTTGGATACAAATTCATTGCAAACTACTTAGTCCTGAATCTTTATTTGGAAACAAAACTGAGAGCTTCAATAATTCTCTTAGCAAAAGAATAAAGAGACACAAAACCACACATACACAAACTAATCTCACTGGCTATTTTTACCCCCCAAGACATTAAATAAATAAATTAAATAAATAAATAAAATCAGTGGTGCCTAATTCCTCAATCATTCTGGGATGAATTTTATGAGGATTTGCCACTTGAGCACATCTATATTAAGATTCCTTAAGGCTATTCTTTCTGTGCTTTGGTTCCCCTCTTATTTTCTGTCTAAGATAATTTTATGAAGTAGCAGGTCACAATATATCTTTCTTATAAAGTATGAAGTAGAGAAACAGTCTTTGAAAACCTGCTACTTGTTCTCCTTTCTTATTTAATAACAGATCTAGGTAATGGTTCTATCCCTTTGTGCCTTCTCTTACTTACATTTTCGGGCCCTGCATTGATTCTTTTCTTGTGCTTTGCAAATTGAAAGTTACTTTATTCTTTAAAGTCATTGATTTTATTCTTACATTCATATGCTTTTCCTTTACATTCATCCCTAATCATGTTGCATTATTTCTGCCTGGACAACTCTTTTAATTTCCAGGCCACTTAAGAATTCCCCATATATAAAGTCGCTTTAACGTTCATTATTATTATAAACTATCTCAATACAAAGAAACAACAGGACATACATTAGAGTTAACAGATTTTTTTAGTCTTTTCAACAGACTAGATTCTGCCAAGTCCCAGTATTCAGATCTATGGCCGAGGTACCACGGAAAGAGCTTCTGGTAAGCACGCTAGGAATCATACCCTCTTTGGAGAATCCAGCACTAACACACAGATCCTCTTCTCTTTATTAATTATAGAATAATTCTGTCTGGAGAAGACTTTTAAGGTCATTGACTCCAACCTTTAACCTAACACTGCTAAGTTTACCACTAAACCATGTCCCTAAGCACCACATCTTTTAAACACCTCCAGGGATGGTGACTCAACCACTTCCCTGGGCACCCTCTTCCAATGCCTGAAAATCTTTCCAGTAAAGAAATTTTTCCTAATATCCAATCTAAACCTCCCCTGGCACAACTTGAGGCTACTTCCCCTCATCCTATTGCTTGTTACTTGCAAGAAGAGACCAACACCCTCCATGCTACAACCTCCTTTCAGGCAGCTGCAGACAGCGATAAGGTTCTCCACTCAGCCTCCTTTTCTCCAGGCTGAACAGCCCCAGTTCCCTTAGCCGCTCCTCATAAGACCTGTGCTCTAGACCCTCCATCAACTTAATTTCCCTTTCTTTGGACACACTCTAGCACCTCAATGTCTTTCTTGTAGCAAGGGGCCCAAAACTGAACACAGTATTTGAAGTGGGACCTCACCAGTGCCAAGTACAGAGATATGATCCCTTCCCTAGTCCTGCTGACCACACCAGTGCTGGTACAATGCATTCAGAATTGTGCCTTCAGTGCTGCCATACTGAGTGTGTGAGAGAGAACAAGCCATACCCTTGGTCTACTGTCCTTCCTTATGTTCACAAAGTTAGGCTATCAACAGATAGCAATGAAAACTATCTTTCCACCCACTACGAGAATGCTGAGATTTTTTTTGTTAATGTAAGGTGGTTTCTTCTTTCCCGCCCCCCCCTTTTTTTTTTTTGGTGAAAATGTATTCCATTTAACTGTTCTTTTCAGTTATTCTCAATAGCAAAGAATATTTTAGATGTCAATTTGAAATCAATAAATTTTAAAAATTAAAAATCAAATTATATGTATCCAGTTAATTTTACAATCTTCCTTTACATCAAGCCTCATAATAAAACACAGAACCTGGACCCCAGCTGCTGAAAATCTCATGTTTTACCATTAATTTTCATCTCTTTCTTGCTCATCAAGTGTAGAGAGAAATATCCTCAGATCAAAGTCTAATTGGGAGCCCCAACTGAGCTGTCTCTTAATCACTGAAAAATTAACTTATCACTATATCATTACCTCAAATAACCTTACGAAAGATTGATTTCGTATCACTGTCTGGATTTCCATATACTTCAGCCAAATACCTATCATTTCGTAAAGAACATAAACTGAGTATTTAACCATTTGGAATAACTACTAATACTAATTGAAAAACCAGTAACACTGCAATCACAGCAAATCTTATTTTTTATAATCCTGGGAGGCAGATTATTTTTCAAGATGGAGAAAGTAAAAGAAAACATTCAATGACTGTAAGAAGTCAATTCCATAGATGAAATTCAGATTTTTCACTAATGAGGCTGAGTGAGCAACTAGGAACATACCTCAGAATCCTGAATGCTACACTTATATTTAGTGTCAGAAGACAAAGTACAGGACAAAGATACATTCAAATTACAGGTTACTTTTCCAACTTTAACCCAGTAAACTTAGATTTCATAAAATGGGATACAGGAGATTAACCACTGCTGAATGCCTTAAGACAGCAAGAAAACATAACGATAGCTCATTGATTTATCTTCCACACACTACCTGCCAGAGTCAAAATATTAGGGCTTCAAGTTACAAAATCAAAACCAGCTCAGAAGAGCCAGAACTGATACAACAGTAATGAAGAGCAGTAGGTAAGTGCTGCACTGTTAGAAGCCGTACATCAGTCATTTCTGTCAGCATTTGATGAAAACTGAAAATCCCATGTCAAAGTAATACACTTTCTCGATGAATGCTAGCAACCAAGACTATTATTGGCCAACATTAAAGATATGCTGAATACTAGGAGCTCTCACTGACTTGAGAAAAAATTGTGATCAGTCAGTACTCTTAACAGACAGATGAATAGATGCAAACAACTAGATCTGATAAACTAATTACTGCATAACTAATATTTCAGATAATACCTTCTAAAATTTGTGATGTTAAATTTAAGGCTACAAGAGCTCAAATACATTTGTACTCCCTGTAGCATAATGGCCATGGAAAGAACCATCCTACCGACTTCCCAGATATGGCCCTAATTTTCATTTATTAGAATAAATAGGAAGATAAGTGCGTAACAAGTCATATGTTAAATCACTATTCTTCTTTATCCCATATGCCATTCCTCTTCTTCCCCCACCTTATTTCCTCTTTTTTGTCATCCCTCTCCTTAGTATATCAGATTGCAAACTCATCTCTAAAAAGACTTGTTAATTGCGCTAGTAAATTCCCACTCTCTGCTGTACTAAACTGTTCTGGTTTTGTTAAAAACAAGACCAGCTCTCTCTTAGTAAGTTTACCTTTCAGTTAAATTCTTCTAAGTAACTGCACTTTTCTGAATTTAGCTGCAAGTTTTTTGAGACACTGTGCTCTGGAACTGATAAGACAACCAATAGAACGCAAAAGAAGCCCACGTTTAGATTTACTGCTACAGCAACAAAGGCTTCTGATAAAATTTCGCCAGCTCCACCATGAGAGGGGTGTATTTGCAAGGAGGGGCAGACAGAGCAGGTGACTAAAACTGAACAACTGAATATTCCAACCCATACATGTCCTACACCCTACAAAAGTGGGAGATCTCGAGCGTCTTGCTCTCCTCGACCATGGCCGGCATCTGAAGAGGACCCTGCCCGTCATGCTTGCGATCCAAGGCCTGGTTCCAGACCCTGCATCCCAGAATCCAGATACGGTTTACTGTGAAGTCCAGCACAGGACTTCTGGGTGCCTGCCCTGCAGCTGCTGGAGTGAAACCAACTCTACCGAGTTGGTGGGAACACTGCGCTACCCCGCGATATTCCAGATTGATTTTGTATATTTTTATTATCTTCTCTACTTATTACTAGAATTAATAAAGCATTTAAAAACTTTTTTCCAACTTGCAAGTCTCTCTTCCTTTTCATCCTTATCACCTTTCCTTTGTGGGGAGGGTGGGGTTTAACAGAGAGCATCTGCCACGGTTTAGTGTCGCCTTGCAGTAAACAGTGACAAACCTAGCTGTTGTTCCTTCAAATTATATCACTGATAAAAACTGAAAAGCTCAACAAAACAAAGCTGCATAGTAACTTGAGGCTTTCAAAAAAACATGATTTAAAGAAAAAAAAAACAAAACACTTGAACACCAAGATGAAGAGGCAAAATAAATGCCCAATATGCAATATTGACCCTCTTTCTTTGGACCTACGTAATGGGAATTATCACAGAATGGTTGGGGTTGGAAGGGACCTCTAGAGATCATCTAGCCCAGCCCCAGGGCCACCTGGAGCATGTGGAATGTGTCCAGGAAGGTTTTGAATGTCTCCAGAGAAGGAGACTCCACAAACTCCCTGAGAAGCCTGTTCCAGGGCTCTGGCACCCTCAAATTAAAGAAGTTTCTCCTCATATTCAGAGAGAAACTGAATATTATCTGGAGACATGACTTGCATTTACTGTTGCTAAACCAAAACGATGGAGGGTTTGGTTGGAGAAGTTTGACACAGCTGCAATTGTCATGTTTAACAAGGAAGGAACAGCCCTTTGCACTGAAGGTAAAAATCTCTGACTAATATATCAGGAGATATAAGTGCATGGCAAAGATAAAGATCCCTTGTACTACAAATACAGGTCTCAGCTGTTGTTGATCACATCAGCAGATGACAGGGAGACTCTTGTGTTTGAAGAGATTTTGGTTATGATGGGGATACGAGGTTCTGGTATAAGGATGGATACTTGAAAGTTATCTTACATTGCATGTGTAAAAGTTAAAAGGATATAAAGCTTTGTAGATGTACCATCCTTTGTGTTAAGCGGGTGAAACATCACACCGTGGCAGAGGTATGCAGCTCCTTTTCAGAACGGTTCAAAAACAGAACATGAATGCATGGTTGTGAGCTCACTGTGGGCAGTTACAACCACAACTGTTCATTTGCTGGTTACTATTACTTACCTGAAAAGTCGGCCTTATGCCTTGGGACATACATAGTACCTGCTTCACACTCTTGCAACGGCACTGTATCATATCATAGCTTCATTTGTGAAGCATAGCATCACTCCTAATTTTATGCATCTTTTCTATGACCCTCCTTACCTTTCTTCTCTTCCAAACTACCTACAAAAAACAGTAATCTAACTTAAATTCCCACTTGACAGCCCTGTATTTCTGTTCTGATCCATACAAAAGGATCACCAGATAAGTATGGAGATGCCAGGATGAAGACTGAGAAGATACGCAGAAAGGATTCAGAAGCAGTGTCCATTCTACATACTCAGATACAATTTACCATAGATGATAGAACCACCTCAGTCTCCTCATTTATGAAACAGTCATTTCCCAGATTTTATTCCAACTTCCTTCATTTTTACATACATATGCATATCAACTGCACCATCATGAATATTCAGCAACATGCAAGTGTAACAATGCTGATCCAAGCACTGTGCTGCAGGAATATAACATCCTTTAACCTTTTATTAGAAATACTTACTAGATGAGAAAAGTAAAAACTGTCCTAAATGCATAGCTAACTGATAATTAACCTCTGTCTACACCTGCACCAAAAGAAGGTTTGTAAGTAACAATGCCACTACAGAGTGTATATGTTTACAGCACATTAAAGCCAAGAAAGCCCTGCATCAGCAAAAAGACAAGCCTGCTCACTGTCAGTTTTAAGTTTTGGTCTTGTATTATATGGTAAAATTTATGAATAATTGCATCTAATTATAATCATGATCTCTCAACTGACGGAAGGATAAAAAACGGTAATTCACCTGATGTATAAGCCTAATTTTTTAGGTTTGTGTTCTACAGATACACAAGCTGATGTAATTTCTGACAGCTGTGCTTGCTTCCTCCCACCTTCCTTCAAGCTGTGTATTGCCACCTTTTCTTACAGACTAGTGCCAATACTCATTTGACCCTCTACTGAACTGTTCTTTTACGTTAAACTGGCAGAAACCAAACCTGTTTAAATATATTTTTCTGCAGATTCAGTACACAAACATGTCAGCACAGCATCAGGTTAAGACTCGTGCAGTACTAGTAGGAAGAGAGCCAGGACCAGGAAAAACAGGTAGTCGGGAAACTGGCTGCCTTTAAGTCTCAGCATCATACTGTTACATCTGCAAGCAGTCAGTAGCAAGACAGAAAACCAAACCTTTCATTTGTCTAGAACTGTTCCTACGGTCTTCAAACCCAACATGCTGGATGTGCAAGGATAACACCACAACACTGCAAATATGAATAATGAAACTTTTTGTTTTCTTTCAAAAATGAAAAGAAAAAAATATGATTTGTACAAGTCAGCTGCAGGACTCACACAGGCTTGCAGGTGAGAGGCTACTCTGTTTAAACAAGTAACACTATGTGATTCCTCCCTACTCTTACCTTTTTGATATGATTGTACTTTGAAATGCTTGGCATACACAGGGACCAACAGGGATGCTGGGAAAATAAGATGTGCTCAGTTTCCCTAAATCTTGACAGTTTTATTACTTGGTAATTATGGTAACTTTAAGTATATGAGGGAAGACTGATGTGCTCCTCTGCTTACAGAATTAATAATATTACTTTTGAATAGTATTGTTTTTCAAGTTTTCTTAGAATTTAAATTTGGATTATTTCCTTTCTTTTACAAGTACTACCAATATTAGCAAAAATGGAGATGGTGGAGATAACCAGTGGCAGAGAGCATTTTCAGACTGTTCCTACTGATACAAACACAAAGAATATTAGGAATGATTCCACTTAGCTGTAAAGGCACAAAACCTCCACAAGCTCCCTCTTGCAGGGAAAGCAGGAAGTGCCCAGACCCAGAGTCAACTTTGAATCAAACACTGCACCAATGCCATAATTAGTCTTTCTTCTCAGATCATGTATTTGTCCTTTTCCTTCCATCTCAAAGTTTGCTATTTCTCTCAGTTTTTACCCTCTCTTCCTCTAATAAAATCTGCATTCAGTTTCCTTTTGAAAGCAGTCTGAAACAATCTCAGACTTCCAAATTTCTTGCATTCCACCTCCAAACCAAAAAAATTCCTACCATAATCTCTGAGAGGGGCATGTTACAAAAAATCCAGCATCTTTTCTGTTCTCCTCCTGAAAATTTTTGTAAAGTTCAGATGTGAACTAATGATACCTGCAGATGTAGGCCAGATGCATGCCTAGTTCTAGGAACCATCTAGTTCATCTGAAAATCTGCAGGGCAGAGAGCCTGCTACCTTCTCTGTCCATGTACTGCACAATCTGACTCAGGAGTCTGCAACTTTTTAGCAGAACATACTTCACTCCCCTCCACGCTCCCTAAAATTTGCTGCTTTCAACCTTAGTGCTCAAAGAGCACAGAGAGTGCTGTGGAGTAGCTGGGTTTGAAAGCACACTATTTAGTTAAAAAGAGAATTATAGCATTGCACTCTTTCTCTTTCCCCTTCACTGGTCTATGTGAAAAAGTATATATTCTATTAGATCTCAAAAGCAAACAAACAA
The DNA here is from genome assembly GCF_037038585.1 of Patagioenas fasciata. Classification (NCBI taxonomy): domain Eukaryota; kingdom Metazoa; phylum Chordata; class Aves; order Columbiformes; family Columbidae; genus Patagioenas; species Patagioenas fasciata. The sequence goes on along the minus strand of NC_092521.1, from coordinate 32,919,755 downwards.
ACAAATCAAACACACAAGAAAATCCCCAAACCAAACACAATCCCCCCCCCCCCCAAAAAAAAGACCAAACAAAGCCACCAAAAAAAACCCAAACCAGCCTAAGCAGCCTGCCTGAAAACACCATACTGAAGTAACCTTCTCCTGCAGTCCAAGAGGTGCAACAAGTTGTAGGGTCTGTAATCGTTAACTGCACCAGCAATACAATTAATTTGACTCTATTCCTATTTTTAGTCATATACAACTTACCACCATTTAAGCTGAACTTTTAAATTCACCCTCTAAAAGCTCTAAAAATTGTGTGAATTCAGATGTTGTTCCTGGAAAGTTAACATTCAGAAAGCAGACCCTGCTAGGGAGGAATTTACGTTAGGTTATTCTAACAAAAGATTGATTTTAATTGACAATATTACCATCTTCTAACTGCACACATTACAAAATATGAAAAGAATGTACTCGTATGTATCTTAGAAGTTGTTCAGCTTAGTACATATTAAGTAAACATATAAGGCTAATATATTTGTAGAGAGTTAAGTGTACTTATGATGTGAAAGACCAACAGACTGTTTTTTTTGCAGCCACTCTAAAGTAGGAAAGAGCAGTTTCCCTCTCTGCATTTCCTTAAGTATGTCTGTGAAAGTCCACTGGTGAGTTGCCAAATACTGCTTCTGTATTTATTGCAAGCTAAGATTAAAAAAAAAAAAAAAGTTCAGAGTTGACTGTTAGCCCCTCCCTTTTGATTTTTTATAAATGTGGTAACAGGCAAAAGTAGAAAGGGATCAGTGTGTTTCTTGTAAATTTATGAAGTCCAATCCCCACTTGCTTAAGCAGGACCATCTGGAGCCAGTTGTACAGGACCATGTCCAGATGGTTTTGGAGTATCTCCAAGAAGGGAGCATCCACAACTTCCCTGGGCAACCTGTGCCAATGTTTGGTGACCCCCACAGTAAAAAAGTGTTCCCTGATGTTCAGATGGCACGTCTTGTGTTTCAGTGGGTGCCCATTGCTTCTAGTCGTGTCACTGGGCACCACTGAAAACAGCCTGCTTCTGTTCTTCTGGTATTTATAGGCATTGATAAGACCTCTTGAGGCTTCCCCAGGCTGAACATTCCCAGCTCTCCCAGTCTGCCCTCTTAAGAGAGATAGACCAGGGCCTTAATCATCTTTGTGGCCCTTTGCCACACTCTCTCCAGTATGTTCATGTCTCCCTTGTACTGGGGAGCAGATGTGCCTTACTAGGGCTAAGGAGAGGGGAAGAATCTGCTCCTTCAACCTGCTGACAACACTCACCCTAAGGCAGCTCAGGATAAACCTAAACTGACCTCTGTGTCACCAGAGCCCCTGTCCCATTCAGCAGTGAGCCCACATTTTCCCAAGTCATCCTTCCGCTACTGACGTATTTACAGAAGAACTTTGTGCCTTTGACATACCTCGCCAGTTTCACTAAAGCTTTAATGGGAGGTGATTTTCTTCATTTGGTAAAAAGGATGTTTTCAACAAATGAAAAAACCACAAGTTTGGACCAAGGTAGGCCGAGAAGCTAAAAAGAGCTAAAAACAGAAGGAAAATTCTAAGCAGAGAGTTATTTCAGATGCCTTGTCCCCAGATAAATGCAAATTCAGTACGCTCTGTGCTCAATATACGTACTCAATTATTACTTTAAAAAACGTAAACATATACACATAAAATTGTTTTATATATACATATATATATGTATATAAATTGTTACCTATAAAAATACCAAAACAGCCTCCCTCTTTCACCTTCCCACACTACAACACAGATTGGTGGCCAAGAAAGAGAATGTAAATATAGAATCTTTGCAAAACCTTCACAGATAATAGCTTTGAATGTATTCCACTTTCCAATTCACTTGCCAAAAGGGGAAAAAAGGAGAAAAAAAAGAAAAGGAAAAAAGCCTTTTTAAAGAGTTCAGTTACACATCTTATAAGTGTGAAGTTATCTCTCTAACTCCATATCAGGTAACAGAAACGGATGCCTTCACGGAGTATTAACAAATTAAACAACATAATACAGAGATAGGAATTATTACTACCCTGAATAGTTTATTTGCTACCCTAATTCATGTCCCAGCAATTATAATTTGAGTTGTTTTCCTACTAATCTTTACATAAACTAGTGATAATGGACATCCAAGAAGTGAAAAACTGCTAATGAGTAGAAACTGAAGCACAAAGAGGAAGAAAAAATTGTAAAAGAAAGTACTGATGAAAGGGACCATAATAAAGAATAAAAATAGTAATAGCCTTGAAGTGAACACTTTAACAGCAACTGGTTGCTGAACTGCAGATTAATAATGGCTCTAAAGAAGTTAGACATGAATTCACTGACTCCCAGTAAAATTAAACAAATGGCTAAAGATTCCGGAATCAGATTTTACTACAAACTGGCCTCACATCATCTTTGACTTTGGTGAACACTTCTCTCCCACTGAGAGGTAAAAGATGATACAAGAAACATACTTATGGACTCAAAACAAATATACAGTGCTGTGGTTTTCAGTATGGGCTATATCATAAGTGGAATTCATAAAACACTGGCCATTCATAGTATATCTACATTAATTTTTTGTCAATTTTGTTACTTACACTTACAGGCTGCGCAAAACTTGGATTAACAGAAAGCAGAAAGGAGTTACTGTCACCTTTAGCAGGCAGCACCTATAGGAAATCTTGTCACCTTTAGCAGGCAGTCACAGGAAAGACTTTTATAGGTCTTAAAGGTTCACTCTCTAAACTGACATTAGAATAACAATTTAGATAAAAGTTTCCCTCTGCCAGAACATTATGCCCTTTCCTCTCTACAGAGCACGTTGCAGGCTCTGTCCTTCCTTACCTTACACCCTGGGCCTAGCGGGATACCGTACAGTTTATTTGCATGCTGAGACACGCACCAGGAGACAGAACGTCAGCAGGACTTACGGAACTGAGGCGAAACGCAAGTTTATATAGAGGGCCAGGAGGAGCGCCCGGGGAGCCTGCCCCGGGGAGCCACCCCGAGCAGCGCCGCCCGCCGCGGCCCCGCTCGCCAGCAAGGCCGACGGCGCCCCCACCTCGACCCGACCCGCGCCTCGACTGACCTGTGCCGCCGCCCGGACTCTGCAGGGGCACGGGAGCGACAGGACCTACCTCGAGCTTCCTAGTGAAGGCCTACGGGGTTGGAGCCTTCGCGGGCCGCCCCGGGGACTCTGCTCTCCGCCACCCGACTGCGGCCCCGGCCCACGGGCGCCGTCCCACTAGCAGGCCCCGCCAGGTCATAGAGCCAGCTCCCGCTGCGTAGAGCGGCTACGGCAGAAACAACAGACAGCACAGATAGCGGCCTAGAGTGGGTTTACCGGAAGTACTCTGGGAGGTCGAGACGACGCGCTAGAAGGGCTCCCGGGATGATATCCGTGCCAGGGTGAACGGCTGGGCGGTTTGACCGACAGGCCGAAAAGCAAATCAGTGGCTCGAGTTTAGCATGACGAGCCAATGGGAGAAGCAGGAGGCGGGGCGGTTGCGGGATCGAGCGGGTCGGAGCGGGTCGGGTGGTGGGTAACGTGCTTTTCTCGGTCTCCGTAAGCGTCAGGCGTCCCAGTGGAACTGGAGCTGCGGTTTCGCCATCTTCGGCTGGGCAGGCGCCAGCAGCGGCTTCTGTTTGCCCTGACCGCCCGTGCGGCGGTGGAGGGGCTCCCGGCGCGGGGTGGACGGTGGGCGGTGAGGGGGAGGTGCTGAGGCCAAACGAGTTGGAGTCGAGAGCAGCCTGGGGTGCGGGCGCGGCCAGTGGCGGGAGGGGGGCTTATGGTGCATTTGCTGACAGGATTCACGGGTTGTGAGAGGAAAAAAGTGAGCAGACTAGGGAGGAAATGTGGCAACAGCCTTTAAGTACTGCAGACGGGTATATTTCCAGCAGCTTGACTCCAGTACTGTTTGATGCATGGTTGATCAGTTGGTTACTGGCATTAGTGACAGCCATGCCCTCCCTCCTGAGTCTCAAAGTGCTAAAACGCTGTGGCTCAGAAGGTATTATTTGAATACATTATGCACTTCGGTGAGGAAAATTGCATTGGAAATTAGACTATTACGGTTCTAGAAAACAAATTAAAGGGAACTCTCTAAAATGTGAGGAACAGCTTGAGGGGTATCTACATTGTTTATTAAACATAAAAAATAAAAGACACTAAAATAGTGGTTTATTTCCAAACTAGCTGTATTTAGTTTTGGCATATTCAAGAAAACAGATTCACGTGTGGTAAAGGGTCCCAGTTCTTCAGATGACTTGCTGAGATTATCTGCTAAGGAGGCTGTGGGAGGCTTCTGTGGGCATGTTTTGATAGATTCTATACTTTCTTTTTTTTTTTTTCTAATGTACAGCCAAGAAATTAGGTAGCGGTCTGGACTACTTGTGGTGTCACAAAACAGGATACAGCCCTTTATGAATATTACGGTTGTGAAAGGCCAGTTTTATTGAACATGTCATTCTTCACAATGGTAAAACATCTTCAAAAAAAGTTTGTTAACAATGAGTAATTCCCCTTGTAGAAGAACTGTTGGAAGTGAATAAGGCTAATTCACATAGCTGATTTCACAAAAGAAGGGTTAGATCTTTTTACATGAGAACTACATTTTCAGCAAAATGAGGTAACTTTATCTCTTGAGCTGGGACAGCTCTTTGGTTTCAGAGAAAGACATTGTAGTGGCAAGCTTATGACCACTAATAAAGGAAAAATAATCACTTGTAAACGTTTAGATCGTCTACCATATACATCAAGGTATTTTGGGGTGATTTTTGCTTTGTTTTTGAAGCAAAACTGTGCAATCATTTATTTCAGCTGTGGAGTAATTAATTTAATTGAATCATGGAATAAATTTATTATCATTTATTTATTGTTGCAGATTCGAATAAGAAACAAAGAAAAAACACTTCCTTGTGCAGGGCACTGTAAAGAGCTATATCACCGTTTAAAAATCTTGTGAAGTGAGCTCCTGTGTGCCATGAGTATACCAGAGAAAGACAATAGAGGACCCGCAACTCAAGACTGGAGCAGTGTGCTGTTTCTTGGTGGGGCTGGTATTGTTGTGATTGTCTCTGGGAACCATGCTCTCTAGGTGAGAGGTTGTTCTCCAGCCTCTTGCCTGTGTTTTGACCTGACACTCCAGGTGCAGCTGACCATGTGTGTCTGTCACATGAGGTCTCTAAACAAAAACTTGCAATGTTAAGTTGTCAATACTTGGAATACTTACAGACCCTGTAGCAGGAAGTATACCTGGGGAGTACTGAACAAGTCTTACATGCAGAACAAGAGTTTTGACAAGTTTTGGAGTATGAGTTTCAGAATAATTAATGAGTAACTCTTGATGAAGCCACTTTCCACATTCACTCCAGTTACTGAAATAAACAATAAACAAATAGGGGTAGTTCATGTCTGAATTTTGTTCTGATTTCTGTACTCATCTGATACTCACATTTCCCCCTGTTCCTTCTTTTGTTCATATGGAGATCATCTGGCCCCGACGCTGCTGAGAAATTTCTCCTCCAGGACTCATTGTGGGCAAAGATAGCAAATTCATTGCTGATCAGATTGGTTTTACAGGCAGGATAGCCTCAGCTTTTTCTAAACTGGAATAGAGCATGCTTGCTTAAACTATACTACAGCGATGAAAAAGGGAGTTTTCAGATATGCAGAATGAAATAAGTAGCAAACAAAGGTTACCTTTCTCTTTGAAAAACTTTCAACACCCCTTCCTCCCTGTAAGTAGTGCTTGCATTGTTGTGGTTTGCTGGTGATTCAATAATCAAAATCTTATTTGTAGTGCCTTTGTAGCAGACTGCATAAATTAGGAATTTACTCGCTGCAGTTAATGTTCTTCCTGAAGCGGAAAACCACAAGGAAGGGACTGAAATATGAAGAAAGAGTGGGGGATGGAAGAAAACTGAGAAGCTAGACCATACCTTTGTCCAAGGTTTTCATTCATGTCTAACCTTCCCTGTCACTTCTATCCTTCTAATTCTTTCAGATGATAGAAAAACGTCCTCTCTGACTACAGAAAAGCACTCTCAAATTTCCATGCTGCTCCTTGAAACGTGGTGATGCTTTTAAAGCAGATATTTTCCATGACCTTAACTGCTCACAGGTCTGTCCTAAAACCAAAGTAGCCACTGTGCATACCTAGTAAGTACTGTTCATAAACATTTTTATAATGTTTGACCTTAAGAGTGACCTGAAGATTAATGGATACGTTGTATCAGTTTTAATGGGTCTCTTCTCTCTTGGATGCACACATGTGACTCCCATTAGCCTTAATGGGAGTTGTATGTGTGCCTAGAGGTTAGACAAGATCTCTAAAGGTGCTGTTATACTGTGTTGTACTAACGATCTCATAATTGCTGAGGTGCTGCACCTTTGCATTGAAAGCAAACAAATTAAATCAGTCCTGTATAAGTTGGTATACTAGCATACTGTCACGTATGTGTGTTTTCCTGTGGGTCTCTCAGTACACAGAGGTAGAAGACAAATCAAATGTGGAATTTAAATTTTAACTGTGTCTTGCCTTCCTTTTTGTTATTTTTTTTTAATGTAAAATCATTTATGAGTTTGATTCCTAAGGAAGATGATTGTTCATTACGATGTAGAGGAATAAGCTGAATGTGGTGTTTGATTTTATCATTAAAGCATGTATTGAGAAAAGGAACTGAATTGATTCTTATTTTTGATGTTCCAAATCATGCACTTTGAAAAAGGCAGTTAGGTCTAGAGGATTAACATGAAGCTTGATGTTGAATTTTAATTATGGCTTTGTTACTCATTTCTTCCAAGTGCCTTTAGACAAAGCGCTTCACCTTTCTTTGATTTCCCAGTATGTAAAATACCTGCTTGCTTCTTAGTGTTGTAGACATAAATTAATATCTGTTCTATGCTTTGAAATTTTAAGTTGGACACATCCAACTGTATTCTGCTGGCATAATCATGACAGCACAGGAAGAGGAAAAAAAATCACAGTACCTGCCTGATACAGCTAGCAGAGCCTTAGTGGAGATACAGATCTGCTGAGAAAACTGATTTTGTTCCATAGTTTATGATGCATAAGGCAGTACACTGGTACTGAAAAATCTTCAGTATGGTTTTTGGTGGAAAGATTGTACCATAGGCAAATTTATATTGTATAGACATGAGAATTTTGTAAATCAAAATCATGATTAGAATTTGACTGTCGCTGTTAACATTTGTGTGCTGTATTCCATGTCTATTTCCATATGTTTGAGAATCAACCATGATGTAGTCTTCTTTGAAGATCTAAATTTGGTGAAAGAACGAATCTTAATATTTATGTTCTGGAGGAAAATAAGGGTTTATGTGGTAACCACCATATTTAAAGTACTTTGTTGGTTATGTTTGTTTGTTTTTTCTTTTATGAGATTAAGGTATTATATAAACTCAATTTAATGATTCAGTTTTGCTGTTTGTGAAGTAACAGAAAGATCTTCCTTTTTTGTGTGTTTTTTATACTAATTATTTTATTTTGCCCTTACATGGTTCTTAGTCTCTAATAGAAAGCAAATTTCCACTGAGACTATGCTGGTAATATCATTAGCTCTGTTATTTAAAATATATGGAAAAAATTTGTGAATGGTTTTGTAAACATCCTTCCTTATCTTTAACTCCCATGTATAACATACATAGTATAGTTTGATCAAGACTTTCTTCCTCGTGTGAGTTTTGAACATTGATTTCCCTCTTTTTTAGTAATTTGTGATTATTTCTCCATTACTCTTCCCTTCTAAAGAAGAAATAGTTATTCTTAACAGTCTTATATTAAGGCTATGCGGAATGTTGTTAAAGAAAGTTGAAAATTAACTCAAAAATCTAGCTCATTTCAGTTTTATATGTATACTCATCCCCACAAAAAAGAAGGAATATGCCTATTTTGTAGCTCTGAGAAACTACATACCTTTGATTTCCAAATTCTTAGGTGAGTTTCTATGTATTTTACTTTCTTTGTCCTAAATTTTGCTTTGACTACATCCTGTAGACTCCCAGAGGCAGGGATTTGGTCGTATGTATTTTTACAGTGTCAAGCACCTGCCCTCTCATGAAGGAAGCTTCTACTGGGAAAAAAAAAAATCTGTTTTTGCTATTATTTATAGACCAGTTTTCTAAGCAGAATAGGCACCATCTCCAAAAGGATTTAGTTTTTTTTTCTTTTTGCAGCATAACTTTGCTTATATTATTTTTGATAGTGTAATGATTGACTGAGAGTGAGTGATTTATTCTATCCCTTGTATTTTAAGGGTGATCGAATACTGGAGCTGGTTGTGGAGTCTCCATTCCTGGAGATACTTAAAACTCAAGTGGACACAGCTCTTAAAAAGCTGCTTTGGGTGGTGGGTTTGGACAAGGCAACCTCTAGAGTTTTGCCCTAACCTCAACCAACTCTGTGATTCTGTAATTTGTGTAGCTACCTTGTCAAGAACTTTTCAATGTAGACCAGTTTTCAAATACCAGTTCAAATATTTAAAATCGTAATTGAGATTGAGTAGTTTTTGCCCCTATGTTAAAAGCACATAAACAGAAGCAGTTAGCATAACATGATTGGCCACATGGAAAGTCATAAGACTGGACGGTTGAATATATACAATGCACTGTGAGTAAATTACACTTTTCTCAGAATGGAAGGACTGAACACAGTACCAATATGCAAGCTGCCCATTTTTCAGCCTCACTTGACAAATACCTAAGTAAGTATAGCAATAAATATTAATTGCATTAATTACCTATGCTTAATTTTTGTGTGTAAACTCTTGATTACCTTACAAATTGATTTTATATTAAATATTCATTGTTTTAACATGAGTGAACTAGTTTGACCTTATAAGAGATTTTTTGAGGTAAAATAGTTACGTTTTAACTAATAGAAATATTAGTTGTTTTACTGGGAAGTTAAGGTGTTGAAGCTGAGAACAAAAGCAAGGTAGTGGGATGTTTTTGAGTTATAGCTGATTTTGAAAACTGCTATTGAGTAGTTATGTATATAACTTAGCTCTAATTCTGATTCACTAATATTTACTGTAGCCAGCTATTTACCTCAGTTCAGTAAAAAGGTAGCTGACCTGGTAAACGAAAGCATGGTCTTCAATTTTAGCCTCTCAGTTTCATAGTGCTGTGCCTTCACTAACAGCTGTAAGCTTTAGTGCGCTGAAAAGTGGGATGATTTAGGCATTGGCACCCTTGACTTTTGATTGTAGGGGTTACTGAAACGGTGCAAGTGGAAAACAGGTTGGCGATACCATGTCCGTAGCAATTTGTTTGAACTTGCCTCCAGAGCACTTGAGGATTTTGAAATCTTGTCGTTCATTAGACAGTATTGCCTAAAGTTGTTGGGTATGCCAAGAATATTAAAAGTCACTGATTATATCCATGACAATTATCTACAACCTTGAATATGTCCAAATAATTGTAAGGATGCTAATAAATCACTCTAGATTAATTATTCCTATGTGAAATTAATAAAGAAAAAATAAAATAAAAAATATTAAAACCTAGCATTGCTTTTGGTAACCTGCACTTTTTATTACCTCTACTTGCACACTTCAAAGATTGAAGAAAAGAGGAAAATGGATGAAAAGAAGAAAATGGAGGGTTAAATTTGTTAGTGGTCTATGGAGAGGTTGATTTGGTAGGGTTTCTGTAGGTCATGTTGAAGCCAGGTACAAGAATGGGTATATTAGTACAAAAATTGCAGACATCAGGGTGTGCATGGAAATACGCTAAAAAGGGCCAGAGCTTGTCTTGACTTTTTCTTTTTTTTCTAATAATAAAATTTAAATTTTGTCGGTCCTTTGTATTCAGTTTTGAAGTGGAACAAAGAGGAGAGTTCAACTCTGCGTTCTTTTATGAGTGAAGAGTTTGTCCTATTTGTTTAACTCTGCAGCTAATGCCACAGAAAAACACTGCAGAATTCAGTGGTCTTTAACTCCATTTTTGTAAGCCACAGTTGTTCATAGCTGGGATAAAGGAACTAAACTGTTTCTAAATGAAGGTGTATGATAGATAAACAGGAGTATTTGTTGTAGGTTTTTTACAGAACACATTATTGATGATTTCATCACCATGATGTATACTTTTCAAACTATGGTTTATTTCAAATTGGAGGCTATTATCATCAGACATGTCATTTGCCTTGTAATGAAAAAAAAAAGACTGTTCACGTACTTATATATACAAAATAATCTATGTTATGCAGATGCTTGAAAGCAGGAGAACTGGATTTGAGAGGAAACCTGTGCTGTATGCTGATATCAAGAGCAACCTAGATCACGTTGGTATCACATCAGAATAATGTTTTACAGCCTCTGCCAATTTAAAAATCAAATTGATGTTAGATTTGTATAGAACAACACATTTGACTGACAGGAAAGGCTGTTATAGATGGATGTGGTGTTCTATCCTTGTATAACAAGGGGTTTGACTGACAGTTTAACAATAGTACACTTTCTATCCCATATACTCTAAATGATTATTATTACAGTACAAAACATTTTTGCACTTGCTGAATATATATAACATGTACACTTGTACACTTTTTATGTAATAACGTTCAAGAAGAGAGGGTTTCTTTTATATCTTAAAGAGGATGACAATTAGTGAAGGCTCAGTCTGACACTTATAACCAATGTCAAGGATTGCTATTGTGGTGCATGGTAATGTAAAAACTATTGGGTACTTGGCTCCTAGTGAAGGATCAGCATAACTCTTGACACATGCTGTATGGTGGATGAAATAAATCTCCTTGGAGAGCAATAGAAGTATTTCTTAAACTGAAGACTACCCTTCCTGTTCTATAATCCCTCTTTTTAGCTTTGAAGTGCTTTGCATCGCTGCGAAATGCAATTTAAATCTGAAAAGTAACTGTTTAAAATGGTACCTATTAATGCAACAAATTTGCTTTCTGTGCTTTACAGTCAACATTTCTCTGATACGAGACCTAAGATTCTTCTTTGGAGCAATAGCCAGAGATAAAGAAGGTACAGTTTCTCTTATTTGTGTCTCTCCATCATTTTCATTTAGGGGAACCATCTTTTAGTAGTATCCTTCTCATTTTGAGATCCACACTTCAGATTCTTGGCATCCTTTGTCCCTTTAGATCTCTGCAGCACTGTATACACTAACTTGATTCTCAGAGCATAGGTGTCTCCTACTTTGTGTAGGTTTTCCTGAGAGCAAGGGCCCTACGGTGTGTCTGTATTATATTTGATGATGATACAAAGATAAACATTAAAATCTAGACTTCTCCACAAACTTCAGTTTAGTGTAGCATGCTCTTCTACGACCCTCCCAATTAAAAATAATATTAAAAAAAATTGAATGAAATAAATGGGGCCACATTCATCAAAACAAGCCTCTTTCTTATCTTACTGATTATCTAGGCATTATAAATATGTTATAAATAAAAAGATTCTTTTTGCCATATTGTGTTTCTATTTTGGTTTGGTTTTTTTAACTGCCTTACTGTGAAGGATATTTTTCTTAAATGACTATTTGTAAGGGAATTAAGTAGATTAATATTTTCACCTCATTATGTACAAACAGAGAAATCTTTGTATCTCAGATTTGTTCAGTAAAATTTTATTTTTCTGTGGAAGGACAAACTCAGTAAATGTTTTATCCAACGACAGGGTTATTTATTAGCTTGGGGCAGTGACAGTAATATTTCCTGCAAAGCACTAAAAAGATCTTTAAAAAATATTTGCCCTGTTACTGGTGGTGCCAGGTTAACTCTTTGTCAGTTTTAGATGTAATACCAGTGCTTCTCCAGTAGTGATTTATGAAATGAAGGAAGGGATAAAAGTAATTTGGGAAATAATATTATCCAGTTAGAAAACGATCATTCAGAAAAAATTGTAGTTTTATCAATATAAGCTACTAAGTTTTTAAGTGAAGCAAACTAAAAAAGAATTCCATTATCTGGAATTATATTGATCTTCACATAGTTCATTGTGATAATGCAAACATCTGCTACTTAATTTGAGAGAATACTAATGATAATCATCTGTACATGGGCCAACTTGTAGAGATTGTTAAAGCACATGCTTTGCTGACCACTGAGACTGTTGAGATTGTAAACTCTGTGTTCTAGTTTCTGAGCAGGATGCGTTATATAGGTACAGAATTGTACTCTAAATCCTCTCAGCTGACCACATCTGTCTGTGTCCCTCTTGTTTAACAAAATGTTTCTTTCTTACTTAACCTTACTTTCTGTCCTGACTTTGCTTGTTGTTCTCCATGAGCAAATGTATGTCTAAAAGTGTCTCATCTTAGTTTTTCTCCCCATTTTGCTGTGGTGGTGCGTTTGGGTTTTTTTTTTTTTTTATCTCTCTGACCTTTTGTATCGTTGTTCCAGTAGCGGTTGTCTGTCTAATCTACCTAATTGTCTTTGGTCTTCTCTCTTTTATGCTTCTCTCATCTGTGAACTTTCAGTGCTCAATTAGTGAAGGAACAAAAAGGACAGAAGGAAATGTTCCCTTGCTGTCTATTCTTGTCTTTGGCATTGTAACAGCGTGGAACAGAGGCAACTACAAAGGGCTGGATTAGCTCCTTCATCTCTAGCTTGGAGAATACTCAGTAGGGATATTTTTTTAATAGACTTTTGATTTGGAATGAACTTTCTGCTGAGCATATGCAAAATATAATTTGCAGAGATTCACAACTTGGCCAAAGGTGGGAGAATTTCTGCAGGGTTTATGAAAGCATGGTATTGAGATAATTCATCCCATATGCGCTATTTCAAATCTTGCTGTTAAATTGTAATGAAGTTTATGCTTCTCAGCAACGTATTTCCTCACTTTCAATAAGGACAAAGCACTTCCTTCATACTTTATTTTTGAAGTGGATGCAACATTTTTCTTGACATCCATGTGTGTAATTCTTTCCCAGTTTAATGAAAATGAAGAGTGCCATCTGGGACAAGCATAAAGAGATGCCAGCCAAAAATAATGATTTGTCACTTGAGGAACTGAAATACTAGGTTTTATAATTGGGTGAAGTCTGATGTTTGTAAATATTTGCTGTACAATGAACATCACTTAAAAATATGCGCAGGGGAAACACACACATTTGTCAAGTTACCTTATTTTTCTAATTAAAAACCCCCTAATTTTCTTAGCAGAGACATTTCCTCTCAGAATAAAGACCTGAGTCTAGAGTCTCGTAGATAATATTTAATTTGCAAGATAGCTTAATGAAAATATATTAATAGCTTTTTCAATAAGTTAATAGCTTTCGAGTTCATACTAATTAGTTTGTTAAAATATTCTATTGGTCAAATACTTTTTTTTTCCCCCAGTAAAAGTTAAAAATGTAGCACAGTCTTATAGATACCATCTTGTCAATAAAAAGGGCAAAATGAGAAGTAGCATCAGAATTGTTAGAAAAAAGTAATTAGCGAGTGATGAAGGAAGCTGCCATAACTGGCATCAAAGATAACTTTCTGTCATTTTACAGCAAAATTTGGAAGTGTAGGAGTGGATCTTTCAGAGAAAGTAAGCATTCTTGGGAACAAGGATATGCAGGCAAACTTGTCACGGTGGCACACTGGGCCCCAGGTGTCTTGCATTCCTGAGTACTTGCAGCAGCAGCTGCAGGAAGGGTGAGTGGTACCCTGATCTCTACCCATCCTTGGTGGGCAGAGCGACATGGAATTAAAGCCTGTCTTCACATTGAGAAGATAACGCGTATCTCTCATTTTCCATGTTAATGCTGTATTGCTGGAATAGTGCAATACTTTGTTTAGTGAGAAGTAATGAACTAGTTTCATTTGTTTTGGTTGGGGTTTTTTGTGTGTGTGGTTTTTTGGTTTTTTTTTTTTTTTTTTTTTTTAGTTGTATGTCCGCTATATCCTGTCACTGTAAAATCAACCTCCCTCTTTCTTTGGCATCTTTTAGTGCTGCCTCTGGATTTCCCTATGGCTTTCTAAAACAATACCCCTTATAATATCCTTATACATTTCATCCTCTGATATCCTTTGAATCCCACTGCAGTTTTTCACATTTCTTTCTCATGTCCTTTTGAAAACATATGCTTGTAGTACCTGCAACTTCCTTTTACCTCTGTTAGCTGGGAAAAAGGCATAATGTGGTCTGGCTTATTCCAAACAAAGCTTGTGCTTATTCCAAAGAATGCATGTGCTGAATGGCCTGCTGACTGTTGTCAAAGTGAATAACGTCTAAAGTCTCCATGTTCTACCATTAGTCAGGGAATTAATAGAGGTTATTCCCACCTTTCTGTCCCCTGGCCCTCCCCATTTGCTGAGTACCACAAGAGCTGTAGTATCTTTAGGAACTCAGTCACTCTCGAATTTGGTAGAACTAGGTCCCTGGATTAAAATTTAAGGTAATATAGTCAGTGAGACAATCTAGAGCTGGGGAATATTACTTGAGATAATTTATTGCAAACCAACATGAATCTCTGATCACTGTTTTGAGTGTTGAGAAGAAAATGACGAACAATTAGATGCACATTTACATAAACATTTGTGTCCCCCTTGCCCCAGTCCAACTGCACGTATTTTGCCCTGAGTTGTACTCAGTCCACGCAAACACTGCTGGTAGGGTGATGAGCAGCCAGGAGGTTGAGGTGGTCTGTGTTATGGCTTCTGTCTGCTAATCCATGTCAGTGGTTCCTGTGTGGGTCACCTGTAAGCCTGGGGTGTCCCTGCACTGCTGTGGGTCACTAGTGGCTACAGACCTTCAGGTGGGTCCCTGCCCTGCTGTGTCTTTCCCACAGTCACAATCTCTTAGGGATGTCCCTACTGCCTTTGGGCTTGGAGTGTCCCGTCCTCACCAAGTGTGTCTTCAGCCCCTCACACCTGCCTCTGTCTTAAATATGTCTGTGGAGGAATGCTGCATGCTCCTCTGGTAGACTGGAGTTTTTTTCCACCATTTTTATCTCTTGTGGGACAGGTTGGAGCCAGTTTTGACTGGCACATGACAATTCATAACCTGCTCCTGTATAGGTTACCACTGCAACTCCTGCTACTTAAGGCCTTTAAAATATGCTCATTTACAGCTAACTAAAACAAGATTAATGGATACATAGATAACATAATAGATACCTCTTGTTTCCATACAAAACTATGGAGGAAAAAAAGGAGGGCACTAACTTTTCTTCTGCTGTTTTTTACATAGAAGGCAAGATATTCACATTTTCATTCATGGAATAAATGAGATGCTTACTACCAAGGAAGAATTTTTCAGTGAACTTTAGTTTTATATGGGCATCTAATAGGGGTGTTCCTTTTAGAGTGGTATTATATAGGAAAGACTAGCAGAGCAATTGGATTTGAGATCCTGTCTCTCTTGTATTTTTAATTAGTGGTTCTTCTTCCTTACAGTACAGCTGTTACAATTGTTAATGAAGCAATTAACTGTACTCATTGGGTAAAAGAAATAAAAAATTATGAGGATCTGATCAACATGTGAATTTTCTTATTAAAATTCCGGTTTTCTATTCATTCAGCATTCTCTCAAATGGCTTATTTTATTCTGAGTATGGCAACACTTCAGAAAATGTCCTCGCTCTCTCTGAATAGCGTGTCTCATTTTTACATTGGTTACATTTGGTTAGGTCACTTTGCTTTTATATTTTTATCCTAGTAGCATTTTTCTTCTTGTTTTGGAAAAGAATTTCCTGGTTCCATACCTCGTTGAAAGTGTTTTTTTCTGTTGATTTTTGTAAGGTTTCAACATTTTTTTCAGTGATTTAATCTTTAAGCATAACTGTATAATTATCAGTTTCATGTGAAATCTGGTTTGATCAAACATGATACTGTTTTAGCTCACTTATAGTAAATTGATTGACTTCTATGTTGTATAGAACCTTGACTTTTTAAAGCATTCATGTAATAATTATTCATTATTTAGTTTAAACTGTGTTAGTGTTTTGCAAAGAAGACAAAATCCTGCTCACATGGGGAAAAAGATGGAGCTGCAGAAAATTATAAATATATTTTCACTGTGGGTTAGAAAAATAATTTCACTTTTTCCAGTCTTTGTGGCAGTCACGAGTTTATGAAAGGAGTTGAATGAGGCAAAGAAGTTTGTGTAGCAAACACAGTTAGAATTGTACAAGGAGTTGAAATTTGTCTTGGTAAGCTTCCAAAAGCTATATCCTAAAGGAAACTGTGTTGTTAGTGTGTTACAGAACCTTTAACCTGTAGCTCAGTCTAAACGTCTAATGAAAGTAAGAAAGTTTGCCCTTTCCTGCAGCAGTTCCTTGGGGCTACATTTTAAACATTTTGATTCTGTTTAGTTGCTTTTATTTCAATACATATTAACTTACATGGGCATGCTTATTATGACAATTAGGAAAAAAAAAGTGATGAAATAACACTGAAAGATGAGGAACAACTTAGTATTTTAACCTGTGGTAAATGCCAAAATTTTGAATGAGGTGATCCCTCTTTAATATTATGGTCTTAATTTTTCTTTTCTTTTCAATTCATGTGCAAATTAGACTATTTCAGTTCTGTATAAATGATCTGAGTAATCAAAATAGAACTTTGCTTCAAAGAGCTGAATATTTTGAAAGAATCCAATGATAAAATTGCTTAGTCTGAGGATATCTTTTTGAAAGCAGACTGGGTGACTCATGTAAGATCATTACTACTGAATTATTATAAATGTAAATTTCATTGTAGCATTTTTTTTTTCAGCTTTATGGTTACTCGTTCTTCTGTCTTTCAAGTCCTGTGTGCAGTGTCTATTTTGCTATTATATTTCTGCCTAGGCTTTGGGTTTACTAATTCTCAGAAATATTTGCTAAATTGGATTAATATTATCTTCTTCAGTCCACCGTAACTGAGAGAAACTAGAAAGCTGATTTAATGAAAGAAGTTTAGGAAAAGAGTTAATTAAAACTTACAGAAACCTAGAGGAGATTTCTGATAGTAGGCTGTTGCGTCTGGTAGAAGACTAAGCAGATCAATGCATGGTAGGTGAAGTTAGGCAGATTTAGATAAGGTTTAATTTTATAGTGAGAGTACTTAACCAGTGGAACAAATGGTATAGGAATATGATGGGCTCTTTAGAGCCTGAAGTCTTTTAAATTGGAATTGGAGGTCATTTAATACAATAAACTGTGGCTTAAGCAGAAGTTTATAGATTTAATTTGGAATCATATAATTCTGTTGTCTGTGTTATTCAGGAGGTCAGCATCGGTGATCAGAATATTTTTCATCGATTTAGGTTCTATAAATCTACAGTTTGAGCTCTTATCTGTGTGAGAAAGGGCAAAACGTTGGATTAGAAAGGAAGGTAAAGGAAGAACACAGTGAACCTAAACTTGTATGATACTGTGACAGAAGACCTGTCATTCATTTGATATCTACTCAGAATGATGTGCCATAGGTATGGCGCTCAATTAGCTAATGGGAGGAAAATGTTCCCGTTCAAAATAGCATGTGGGTGGGGATTATAAAAGCCTATTTGCACCTTGCAATGCAAAAGTAATTAGCCTATGTGCAGCATGCTACTGATAAAGTTTTCTGTTGTTAAGAGTGAAAGTAATGTTTCTGTATAGTATTTTAATTTGCCATGTAAATACGCTAGCTGACTTAGTGCTAGTTCAGTTGTGTCTAATGTTAACACTGCATTGTATGGCCTCACTGTGCCATTGGAGTTGCAGTTGGCTTTCTTGGAAGGATTTTATTTTTGAGGAATTTCTCCTGTTCATGCAAGGAAGAAATGCCAATTAAATGTATAATGCATTTAGATTACTTTTGGAGTAACTGCATTATTATTTTGCTAGGGTATTCTTGCTTTTAACTAGAGTTCATTAGTTTAGTTTCTTAATGGATTTTATTCATCTATCTCTTAGTAGGCTTTCTGCCTATGTTGGCTGTGATGGACAAATTCACTTTAATTACTGCTCATCAAGTCAATAAAAAAGAGTAACCAGCTAAAAATGAAGGAGAAGACACCAAACTGAGTGGTGCAGTTGACACACCTGAGGAACGGGATGCCATCCAGAGGGATCTGGACAAGCTCAAGAAGTGGGCCCATGTGAACCTCATGAGGTTTAGTAAGGCCAAGTGCAAGGCCTTGCATCTGGGTCGGGGCAACCCCTGGTATCAATACAGGCTGGGGGATGAAGGAGTTGAGAGCAGCCCTGCAAAAAAGGACTTGAGGGTACCACTGCATGAAAGACTGGACATGAGCTGGCAATGTGCACTTGCAGCCCAGAAGGACAATTGTATCTTGGGCTGCATCAAAAGAAGTATGGCCAGCAGATCGAGGGAGGTGATTCTGGCCCTCTACTCTGCTCTGGTGAGACCCCACCTGGAGTCCTGTGTCCAGCTCTGGAGCCCTGAGCATAGGAAAGACATGGACCTGTTGGAGAGAAGCCAGAAGTGGCCACCAAGACAACCAGAGGGCTGGGACTCCTCTCCTATGAGGACAGGCTGAGGGAGTTGGGATTGTTCAATACTTTAAAGGGGCTTATTAGAAAGGTGGGAACAGACTTTTAAGAAAGACCTTTTGTGATAGGACAAGGGATAATGTAACTAAAACTAAACTAAAAGAGGGGAGATTCAGAATAAAGAATTTTTTTTTACAATGAGGGTGGTGAAACACTGGCACGGGTTGCCCAGAGAGGTGGTAGATGCCCCATCCCTGGAGACATTCAAGGCAAGGCTGGATGGGGCTCTGAGCAACCTCATGTAGTTGAAGATGTCCCTGCTTATTGCAGGGGGGTTGGACCAGATGACTATTAAAGGTCCCTTCCAACCCAAACTATTCTATGATTCTCAGATTAGTTCTTATGACTTTCCCTCTCATAATTTGTCTTGTGTGCAGCTGGTAGATGCACAGGCCAGCAGTGTAGCTAACCATACATTTTCTTTCTAGAGGGAAACGGTTTGACTGTGAATTCTAAGGTGACCAATTCGGTACCTCTTCAGCCCCTTTAGTATGTCCTTCTCTAATAAAAAAGCAGAGTATATGGGCTACAGATGTAAAGAAAGCACTTGCTTCATCCTTCATTTGCAGTCTGAGTGTGTCTGCTTTTATCAGGGCATTCCCATGGTGTCATGGAATCTTTGCCTTGTTTCCTGTGGATAGGCATAGAAAAGTGACCACCTTATTGAAAAATGGGGAACCTGGTCTGTCAGTTCACAGTGCAACAACAGATGTGAAGGAAGGGAAAAGAAGTTGGTGCTAAGTACTGGCATCGTTGAACAGTGCTTCATCTTCATCCTGTATCATCCTTCTATACTGAGAAAGAGAGAAATGCCCCTGTCCTCCATGGAAGCTGTTTCATTCTCCTGAAATGGAAATCAGTGACAGCAGAGATGAGAGGCAGCCATCCGAGCCCTAGAAGAGGAAGCAGCTGTCAGCTGCAAGAAGCAGCATCTTTTGAAACAACCGCTTCCTCCTTTTGGAGGCAGCAAGAGTTGAAAGTCAGCCAAGCCCTGCAGTTTCTCAACCCATGTATACCTGCATAAAACAGAAAGTGAATAGGGGATGAATGGTGTTTCTAGAACAGTCTTCTCAAAAAGAATAAAAAGTCTTGACATGCATTTGTTTGCAGGTAGTATTGCTTACCTCTGCATCTAATTCTGATGTGATTTTCTCAAATGAAACTTTCAAAATGAAGAGCTAAAAAAGCAGGCATCTGAAAAGTAACTGAAATACCATGAATGGGCAAATTGTTCTTCACCTGAAACAAATTTTATCATGCTTATGAATTACTAGATAGAGTATGCTATTCATGTGCCATATCATTTGTTGAGACTTTTCTTTAGCTATAACTCTGTGTTGTGTAAAGTCCAGCTGAGCTAACAAGTAGCATCATCAATCTTGGGCATGTCTCATTTTTCTCCCCTGGAACCATTTTCTAGAGCTGTAGGAGATGGCTTTGCGCTGATAGGGACAGCTGACACTCCTCTAATGCCCTTGCGTACGTGTGTTGATCTGCGTGTTTAAAGTTGGATTTGTGAGATGGCTTACATTTTGAAGTCACAAGGTAGTTAATTTTTTCTTGTTCTTAATTTACTGTTTACTTAGTGATATCCAGTGCTTACCTTCGGTGCTGTTTAATATTTTCTCCACACAATCACAAGGTGCACTTCTAATATTAGCTGTTGATGCTTTTCGCCACTAATGTGTTGTAATGTTGGGGCAGGTGGAGAGGTGTTGGTGGTGGATTTAGAAAAATAATGCACCACATAAATAAACAGTTCACCTGTTTTAACCCTGAAGTCTGGAAAAATTTAATATGTAAAAAGTGTCAAAAAAAAGACCCCAACCCAAACTTCTTTTATGTCCTTCTGTTTAAAGGACAAATAGCTTGAATACTCAAGGTTAAATTTTTCGTTTAAATACATTTTGAATTTACCAGTTAAGTTATACATGTATAAGTAACATACATATATACATTGTCTTATATGAATACATTATTTCTGTGATTTATACTTGGGATTTAGGATGTATCAATGAGATACTGTCAGAGATTGTATTTCTTTCTATCAAGCAAAATCAAGAGTGGAAAATAAGGCACTATACAGCACTATATTTTTATTCTCTAGTGTCAAAACCAGATACGGGGAGTGAATTTATTATAATTTCTGTGTTTCAAATGATGACATTTGTTATTCTTCCTTATGTGCTAAAAATAAGATTAAAAAATCAATAAGTACTTCAGCTAAGGGCTGTGAAGCCATGGACTTTCTGCTACATGTTGCTGTATGTTGTGAGTAGTTAAATATTTATTTATTTTGTTTTACTCATCTTTTTAAGCCATCATTGCCATATTACATGATGTTTCTCTCAGAATGATTCCCAGGGCACATAATTAGCAGTATGCAGTGATTGGGTGTAAGTCCTGTTAAAAAAGCAGTATAACATCCCAGTTATTTTGTTTTCTTTTACTCTTCACAGGTCATAGAATCATAGAACAGTTTGTGTTGGAAGGGATCTTCAAAGCTCATCTAGTTCACCTGCCCTGCAATGAGCAGGGACATTTTCAACAAGGTCAGATTGCTCAGAGCCCTATCCAGCCTGACTTTGAATGTCTTCAGGAATGGGGCATCTACCACCTCTCTGGGCAACCCGTGCCAGTGTTTCACCACCCTCATTGTAAAAAATTTCTTCCTCACATCTAGGCTGAATCTCCCCTGTTTTAGTTTAAAACTGTTACCCCTTGTCCTGTCATAACAGGCCCTTCTAAAAAGTCTGTCCCCATCTTTCTTATAGGCCCCTTTTAAGTGCTGAAAGGCCTCAATAAAGTCTCTCTGGAGCCTTCTCTTCTCCAGGCTGAACAACCCCAACTCTCTCAGCCTGTCCTCATAGGAGAGGAGTTCCAGCCCTCTGGTTGTCTTGGTGGCCACTTCTGGCTTCTCTCCAACAGGTCCATGTCTTTCCTATGCTCAGGGCTCCAGAGCTGGACACAGGACTCCAGGTGGGGTCTCACCAGAGCAGAGTAGAGGGCCAGAATCACCTCCCTCGATCTGCTGGCCATACTTCTTTTGATGCAGCCCAAGATACAATTGTCCTTCTGGGCTGCAAGTGCACATTGCCAGCTCATGTCCAGTCTTTCATGCAGTGGTACCCTCAAGTCCTTTTTTGCAGGGCTGCTCTCAACTCCTTCATCCCCCAGCCTGTATTGATACCAGGGGTTGCCCTGACCCAGATGCAAGGCCTTGCACTTGGCCTTACTGAACCTCATGAGGTTCACATGGGCCCACTTCTTGAGCTTGTCCAGATCCCTCTGGATGGCATCCCGTTCCTCAGGTGTGTCAACTGCACCACTCAGTTTGGTGTCATTCACAAACCTGCTGAAAGTGCACTCGATCCCACTGTCTATGTCATTGATGAAGGTATTAAACAGTTCTGGTCCCAGTATGGACCCCTGAGGGATACCGCTTGTTACCGGTGTCCATCCAGACATTGTGCCATTGACCACTATTCTGTGTGTGAGACCACTCAGCCAGTTCTTCATCCACTGAAAAACTGTAATACAGAAACTATAGATTAAGTTTATTTTGGATTTTATTTTTTATTCAACTTTAGTTTATTTGGTGTTTTCATTTCAGTTTGATTTAGTAAATTTGTTTTTGTGCAGATAGTAAAACCTCTTCTACCTATATTGCTCTTCTTTTAGGAAAATCAGAAGATTTGTTTTGGGAGATCTAATGTTTCTGTTTATTTCAAACATGACAGTAGAGACGACCTCATTGTATACCTCTTTTGTCAGTTTTTAAATATTAACTTGAGATTTTGTTCTGAATCTTTTTCAGTTGTCACACCTCTCAGTCGTTTTGAAACATTTTTTAACATAGTGCTTTCAAGCTTTCAAATGGAAGTAGGAAATATGTTTTCATTATTTCCACTTAGATTTATATGATATGTATGTAATTAAGTTGAATGTTTTAGGTATTTAGTTAAGTGTGCCATACTGTTTAGATTTGGGGGGGGGGCTGCTTTGTACTTTTTGAGAGGAATATATAACATTAATTCATACTTACAGTGAAAACACGGTGTCTTGATATGTGTGGAAAAATCACTGTTTTAGAAATGTGGAATTTAGATCAACACTGTGGCTATACTGGGAAATATATCCTAAATTTATAACTATTACTATGTATGAGTATTTTTATTCTGGAATAAGCATGGCCATGGACAAACTTCTAGTGATATAAATCTGTTGGTAAATTACATTGCGTAAATAAGCTGGAATTACATGTGCCATGTACAAACTTCTGTGCACTACACCACAAAAGGATCTAAGTCGGGCTGTGCTAACAGGTTAATTCTCCCTCTGTGGATATAAAGGGAAGCAAAGTGGAAAACAATGTAAAAAACATGTTAACATTACTATAAAAAGCAAAAAGCATCAGTTATTTTTTAAATTTTACCTGGTCTGCAAAAAGACAATAAAATCATGCCTTGATTTTATAGTACATAATTAAATATTTTGAAACCTTTTCATAGTAAAGCCTTTGTATTTAGGAAATTGAAATCAATAAATTCAAAATCAATAGATTTGAATGATTATTAAATAAAATGTGATTCAAAACAAGTAAATTTCTTGCTTTTAGATTTTCTTAATCTGTTGTGTTCTTTTTGATGAAAAATAAAATAGAGCAATCATGGGGAATAAGAGGGCACTTAAAAATGAACATTTGAAGTACCACCTCTGGATAAACAAAAAAGAAAACCCAAGAATCTTGCACATGTTCAGCAATGTGTGACTGATCTGACAACTCTGCTCATTTTCTTAAAGCTGTAGAGTTCTGTGTGCAGGATAGAAATGTCTGAAAGTCTTTCTCCAACTTTATCAAACTAATGCTCAGAAACACGTGCATTTGAAAATGTGCAACCTGATGCTGTTTCTCCATTATGAAAACTCAATAGCTGTCCCTGATCAAATAATGACTTTTCCAAATTTAAGTAATTCTGTGGATTATGAAGCTTTAGAGGAAAAGTCCGTAATAATGAACATACTCTCTCTTCCCTGTTGCTTCCTGCAATATGTAAATAAGACTGGTAAACAGCCTAGAATCAGATTGGATGATGAGGATAAGACAGAGGTAGGTACTGCCTATATTATGATTATTATTATTATTATTATTATTATTATTGCAGCTGAAAGAAGCTGTCATTAGTGTACAACCTGAGAAAACTGGCTGGAGATTTCACAGATTTATCTTTTGTCAGTTTCTGAGATGTGCGTAGTTTGCAACAGGATTTAAGAAATGCTGATTTGACAAATACAAGTCATACTAAAAAGCAGAAGCATTGAGGTGAGTTGCGTAGCATTTTGGAGCCATTTGTGTTTGCCTAATGGTGCCCTTTTATGAATGGTACACACTAGCACATCTTGAAAACTGCTGGTATGAGAGAAATTACATGGTTGGGCCTCAGAATTATTTATTTTCCTTGTTGATCTTACTATGAACATTTTTGTTGCTAAGTAGAATTTGCTCTGCTAGTCTTAAATGATGAGTAAAGAAAGAGTGGGAGCTTTGGAACCAACCCATTTGGCACTGGAGCTATGTGAGGATTGCTTAATGTGTGGATTGAGGACATGAGACAATTACAGAGTAATAGACGTTGCAGATGGAAAAAGACCTGTTAGGTCATCCAGCTTGTCTCCTTACAATTCAGGACTATTCCCTACAGAACATTTTCCAACATTTTGTCCAGTTTGGTTTTAAATGTCCCAAATGATGGAGATTCCACTACTTCCCTTGGGATGCTTTTGTACTGCTTTGCAGATCTCACTGCCAAGTAGTTTTTCATAATACTAAGCTGCAGTTTTTTCTTTACTTGTTTTTGTTATTACTCCTTGGAATTTATTTTTCTTTTCAAAAATAATTATTTAATAAAAATCAGTCATAAATATTATGCGTAATTATTAGTATCACCATGGCTGTCTATGTTTTCTGTTAATCCTCTGTAGTAAAATTGTATATTTTTAATTTTCAAGTGTTTTTCTTTACATGTCAACATTGCCAGATCTCTAATCCCTTCCATTGGCCTTCTCAGTACACTTACTTACACTTGTCAGTGCATGTAAACACCTCTTCATAGCTAACCTTTTACCATTTACTAGCGAACAAATGAAATGTTAGGAAATACTTCGGATGCATTGGCATGGACCTGTGATTAGAGTTTCCATATTATTTCAAAGGTGCATAGTAACAGAGCAACAAAGGGAAGAAGAAGTAGTCATGACTGTTCATGTGCATACATTAGTGCTATTCCTCTGTGACAATATATAAACAATGTGGAAGTAATTCTTGAATAAATAGATGACTTTTTGTTGAACAGCTTCAGGTACTTTACGGTTACAGCGTACAGATGTAGGTTGTTGCACTAATTTGTGAGTCAGAGTGTTTCCTGATAATTAGCTCTTTTCCCACATTTTTTTGGTGATGCTGGCGTCAAGTATAGTAACTCATAAGGGAGGGTAGCTGTGTTTTGTCTTTAAACTAGTAGAGACACCAATTCCCACATGCATTTATTATTTGAACAAGTGATTAGTTCTTCAGGCTCAATCAGCAGTTTGACCAGTTACTATGTGGCTCTTGAAATACTGTTGGCCGTTATGTGGCATTAAGAACTGTATAAATGTTTTGGTATGAAGTGTCATTAGGGAGTGGTGGTCAGGCCAATTTGAGATTTACGAAACCTTTTCTCAGAAGTCAGATAAAAAAATCTCTCTTCTTTCATTGCCACATTTAACAGCTAAAAATCAAGAAGGCAGAAGGAATGAAGGGTCTGTCTCCTTCAACAGTTCTTGGACTTTTTGTTCTTGCAAAACTGTTTTCCAGAGCTGTGCATTAGTCTGTTCTGAAAGGTGGATGTCCTTGTGTACATTCGTTTCTTGATGCAGCTTAGCATTACATTTCTCAGTTGTTTTCTGTTTATTGAGATGTTGTTTACATTTTGCTCTAGTCAGGTTTGAGTTTGATATGATTGAGGATCCTAATACTAAACTTGTTTTCATATTCTTTGTGCAAAAAATGAACTTGCTGTGCAAAGTTGGCTTACAAGGATTCTACCAACCAAACCCGTATTTCAAGAGAGAGTCTAAATTAACCCTATGATGCTACTGACCTGATGTCATTGATCGTTGTGAATTCTTTATTAGTGAGTTAGCTATCTTAAATTCTCTCACCTAGGCACAAATGATGACACAAATAGTGAAATATATGGTTTAAATGACAGTCACTAATTTTGTATATCTCCAGTTCATATGTACAGAGCCTAATCTAATTTAATTGGGAACACTGGAGTCTTTAGTCTGATTTTCAGCTGAGAGGAAGTCTTTTTAGTTGACTAGGAACAAACCTTTATTGAAATTCAGGACTCAACACATTTGACCATTCCTCAGGATGTAACATGAAGCATGGCTGCACTTTCCAATACATGTTATTCAGGGTTTACATGGTATTAGATTCACAAAGTTGCTCAAAGATCATACCCCAAATCCAATAATGAAATACTATAATTTGTGAACTTCTCTACCAGTGTGCATTGTACTATTCCATGAGCAATAACCATGGTGCTATATCAGCCTTATTTCATGCAATTTTCCTTAAAAAAAAAAAAAGGCAAAAAGTTAATTTGTTGTTCATGTTGAGTAGCATACCCAGCCCATCACTGGAGAGATAAGACGGTGTTTTTATTAAACACAAGTTTAGAAGGTAACCAAGAATATCTGTGTGTACCTTTAATTCCATGCTCTGGAGTTCTCAAGTGACCCAGAACACTGGATAGCTGTGGCTACCCTGAAGGAGATGGTAAGTATGAGACATGCTAACAATTATACTGCTTCTGATACAGCAAAGAGTATATTTCTTGCATGCAGTCTAATTAGCCTTCTGAACACTCTTTGTAGCCACTGAATTTGGAGCACAGTATTTACTGCTGACTTCTTCCTGTTAAACAGAAAATAAATTCAGCTGTGTTTATTTAGAAAAGGAGTTGTTAATCATGAGGCAGATGTTAATGGTAATACTAGCTAGACCTCCATTTCATAGTCACCTAGATCAGACTCTGCTCCATTCATGCCCTTGAAGAAGCTTGTGCTGTCCAAAAAGTAAGATTAAAATCACTATAATTTCAGCCAGCACAATATGGGTCTTTTTTTCCATGCTGGAAATGGTAGTCACTTTGAAGGGTTTTGTCATGTGTGCAAATAGGAGATACCTAGCAGAGCACCAAAATGCTGGCAGCATGTAGCATATTCTATCTGCTCCATCAAACCGATTGAGAAAACCCCTTTTTATTGGCTGTTGTGCACTTCTTCAGGAAGGTTTTCACTCTTTCCAGGATAGCTTCTGTATTTGCTGTCACAGTGGTTGTGTTCAGTATCTCTGATGAAGATAAGGCCACCAGCTCACTCAACCTGTATGAAAAAAACCTGTAATGCAACACTGTAAAAACAAGTAAGACCTCTCTTGAACTTTGGATGTCCTGGAGTGTTCTCACTGCATGGGCGAATATGTCCTTGGAAATGGTAGCTGTTATCATACATCTGTTACCTTTTCAGGACCAGTATGACATCTTTGCAACTGATTGTGTATGTGTGTGTTTAATTTCTTTCTACCCCCTGAAGCCTCAGAAAAGAGAGGGGTTTTGCTGCTGGAGAACGGGTCTTTTCTATGCCTTCCCTAAATCAAGTAAACATTTACCTGGATGTTACCTTGCATCTTCCAGGCCAGAACTCCATTATAATACCGATATTACTTGAAAAAGGGATGTTATGGCACAGAAAGCAAGTTTGAAGGTCCTCATTAAGTTTAAAGGACTTAGTTTTCTGTTTGATGTTGACAGCAAGATTATTATTATTATTAAACTGATTACTCATTACATCCTAATTTTCAGTGATTTAGCCAATATTAAGTATGTAATTTCTCTTCCAAATACATGCTGCAGTTCAGTACTCTGGTTACATTGGACTATAATTGGAATTTCCCTTGCATCCTGATGCTGAAAAGGGTGCAATGACCCAGCAAAGAATTTTGTATGTCCATGTCCTCCTCCCATTACTCTGTAATTTTTAATTAAATGGCAATTGGTAGTAATTGGGCATTATTCTTCTGTCAGAAATGTGTGCATGCACCATGCACATTCGAATGCAAAATACAGCTTCATCACTTCAGTGATGCTTTCCTGTCTCCTTTGCCTCCTAGAAATCATGATTCTGGTTTGTCTTGTTGGACGCATGACCTGTAAGTGTATCCAGTTATTCCAAAACATACAATCAGTTCTGGACCCGGTCTTCGTGTTATTCCTTTAGATTTCCGGTGCCGCCATAACTGACTTGATTTTACCTATCTGTCTGATCTCAAACCCACCCACAAGCTGGAAGTCATTGAATACTGGGCTATCTGAGGCAGACCCAATTCCTGAGCAACCATATGTACCAGCAATATACATTTTAATATGGAGAAATAAATGAAAAGTCTATGTTATGTGAGTCTTGTTTGAAAGATTTAAAAAAAAACCCAAACAATGAACCACCCTTAGAATTCTGAAGTAAAAATTGCAGAGGTGTATCAAGAAAAAATGAATTGACTCGCCACCAACAGTTTCCGTGAACAGGTATGATGCATTGCTTTCTTATACTACAAGTTTTAAAAAAGACTTTGATGGTGCAACAGTCATATCTGTCAATCCTGCTTTGAACTGTTGCAGTTTTTCTTTGCAATTTTACCTTTTCCTGTTCTGACACATTGACTTCGCACATCCACTGTGTTCCTTCTAAGTGAGCAGCAAGCTACCAGCTTCAAATACTAGGTGTTTTTCTTGATGCAAAAGCCTGTCTATCTGTCATTTTTATTTAATGGGGCACAATTATTAACCTTAATTATACTTAGGGTCCTTAATTACACTCAGGTGCACTTCTTGAAGTTCCATGTCATAGTGGACTTGATTTGTGGTCCTGCATGAACTACAATTCTTCATAATAGTCTTCTTGTGCTTTATTTAAGGACAGAGCTGGTTCCATCCCTTTCCAATTTAACACAGTCATCTAAGTATAGAATACTGATGTCCAGTGCAAAATATTTGTGTCACATGCATAGCCTTTTTCTCTTCATCTGCAGGAAACAGGCCTGCTGTAAACAACAGGACCATTTTCTTTAACAATAAGGAAAACAATTTAAGGGTGTAATTTCATAGTTAGCTTTAAACATTGCTTGTTCTCTTTCTTTCCTTTCTACAAAGTAATGCAGAGAAGCTTGCTTACTTGGCTAAGAGTCCAGGAAAATAAAAATAAGTGTTCTTCATGTTGGCACATGCTCGCTACTGCAGCACAAGGGCTTTCTGGAATACCACTTAGAACATGAGGATTACGTTTGTTTTAAGGCAGCATATCTTTGATTGGTTTAATCTACCATGTATATATTCTCAGCGTGTCCCCTCCTACAGCATTTATCAGTTTTGATTTTGGGGAAAATACCCAACTAGCTACTACTTGCAATAGCTGCCTCTGGATTAGTGTTATTACTCACTTAGCTAAATTTTTTGCTCTAGGTTACATTCAGCCATGTCCTTGCAACTCCTCTGTGCCCTGTCTTAGACACTGGAGAAAAGCACTGGTTATAAATTATGTGTAAATGCATGGTGAATAAAACAGAGTATTATGTTTATTTCTGCTGTTTGTCAAATTCGTTGAGATTTGAGAAACTCATGTGTTTGCTTTTCATAGTATAATCTGAAATATTAGAGCAGTAGAGTTAATGTCTCTGACTATGCATGTCAGCAAATACAATGCTTTTAGATGCTGTGATTGTTGGGGGTCTTAGAGGGATTCCTGTGCTTGACTAAATCAAATAAACCTTTTATATGAAAACCACAATCTCCATTCTTGATATCTGGTACTTAAAATCTGTAAGTACAAGGTATTCATTGTTACTCATACAAAAATACTGCCCCGCATACTCATGCCCTCCCTCCACATCTACAAATAACACATCTAGCACCCTTTGGATATTGTTAATCTTTGTACATTTTCTGAATTGAGGGCCAAAGAGGGAGAAAATCCCTGAAGTATATGTCTATACTCCTCCTCCCACTTTTTTTCTTTCTTTTTTTTTAGCTTTTTGGTTTAGTAGGGAAGTGTTAAAGTTCCACACGCATATATATGGAATAGCCTGGCATCCAGAAATCAGTTTGTTTGCACCTTGCAGTCCACACCCTGGAGGCTGAAGTGTATTTGAGCCCCATCCCTCTGCTCCATCCTCATAACTTATGTCTGGCAAAATTCTCAGGTATGTGGTTGTATCATTTGCATAATTTAGGTCGTGATCTGCTGTTAAATATTTCTGTTATTAAGAAGAGCAAATGGGCTAAAAAGAGACATTTCTCACATATTCACATTGAGTTATCATATTTTGCATCAAACTCTGTTGAATTCTTTTTTCACCTGAGAGAATTTGCCCAACACCTCTTTTTCATAACTATGCTGTTCACATCATTCATGGTTGACTTTTGTAAATCTTGGTATCTTTTTCCAAAGATGGAATTTGATAGGTCTAATTTCCAGTGGATGAACATGAAAATGAAACTAGAATTTCTTGTGTTTACAGAGACTGCTGGGATTTTCAGTAATGATGACTTAGGATACATGAGCATGTGTGGCTTTGCAAGTGATTAATATACAACGTTTTGACAGACTCTGCTTACTGTTACTGGAGTTGTTGATGGCTGGTGGTTACTGTAAAGGTTAAAATAGTTATTTTAATATGGTTTGGTGAAGAAATCCATAGAGTAATTTCTCTGCAAGTTTCCATTTCTGCTGAGGTGGTTTCTTTTATTTATTCTTTTAAATTTTATTTTTAAACTAATATATTTTCCTTTTGAGTATGCATTAATACTGAGAGTTGAAAAGCAGAAAAAATAATTTGACCTTTCACTGTTGAAAGCATAAATATTTATAATTTTCTTCAATGATGTTTACTGGATTTGGAAAGGATTAAATGAATAGGAATATTGAACACCTATAATATGTGGCCTTTTGACCTATGATGAACTGTAATTGTTCTTTCTTAGTTAAAACATTTCCACATTGTTTGTAGGGATTTCCAATAAAAACACAGTCGTTTTAAAGTGCACCAGCACTTCCCTACCATCTGAGAAAGATGGTATCCTTTCAAGAGAGCTTGATCAGAGTGATAGGAGACATTACCTAGCACAGGACTGAGAAATGATAGTGCTAATGAGCTTATCTCTTCAGTAGAACTGAAGTAATTCCTATCCTCCCCAGATCAGCAGCAAGGGACATCTCTTCTTAGGAATAACAAACGATAAATTATTGGTGTGGATTATTATAAAATAATTTGTAGTAATGGATCAGGTTTCTGCTCTAAAGCTAATGCAGGAATATAAACCCAAAAGGTGATTCCTGGTCAGTAATGCTCAAACAAGTCAAGAACAAAGAAAGGTGAGTGATCCACCTGTATCATAGTGTTTCATCTGCAGAATTTATTTGCATCCAGCCTGCCCACACAGTCAGATTGCTCTGTGGTTTGCCATTGGTTATTGTCTCCTGTGAAGCACAATGGGAATGGCTACTTGGAAGAATGATGGAAAGGGTTAACCGCTGCTACCAGTGTTATTCATCTACCTTGCATCAGCTGCTGAAGTTTGATATGTTGTCAAGAAAGATGTCAGCCAAAAACTAGCTGTGGGCTGAATGAATTACTTTGAGGAAGGCAGTCTGCTCTCACCTATTTCTTTGTTGTTTTCTCCTCAGTTATGGGAAGGGATTAGTTATTTACTGTGCACACACAGTACAGTTGAACTTTATAAATCATTGTTGTCAGGATTCAGTGAATTTATTGTGCATTTACAGATTGACTGCTGTGTGCATATTTTTGTAGAAATGCAGGCAGTGGGACTCAAACCTGGGGAAAGGTAGAATGTCAACTGAATTCAAACTTACCACTTAAATCTTGTTCTAGGAGACTATTACTCTTCAATATACTCAACTACAACATTAGAAATTTTTCCTGCCCGTGACTGACTGCTCTTAGAGGCTTCTCCTCCTCAATCTTACTGATTTACTCCACTGCAGGTGTTTGGTTGTCTCTAGAAGTCTGTCTATAATTTAATAGGAATCCTGAGCTGGTGCTCTTTCAGTCTAAAATTTGCAAAGTATGTCCAGCTTCTCAACCCTGATACTTAACAGCACAGATTGGCTTTGAAGGTTTTACTTATGCTTGGTATGCTGTGGTTGTTAACACAGTGTTAGAACATACCTATTTTATTGACTGAAGCTGCCTCTAGTATAGTGCACTTCTCAAAAAAAAGTTAAAAAAACCCCAACAAGCAAAAACCTCAGTAATCATGAAAAATCACTTTTCATAGCTAAAATTCCCAAGCCTACACGGGTCACCTACCTTTTTCCTCATGCGATGATCTTCTTTCCGATGCGGCATTTTGTATGTGCAGGTGTGCAGTTGCTTAGTTCAAAGTACTCTGAAGAGGACTCAGCATTCAGCTAGTGGCTACTGCCTGCTTTACCCCATATATTACTGGTATTATTGTATTACTGGTATTATTGTATTACTGGTATTATTGTATTATTTACCCGTATCTTAGATGAATTTGCTATGAGTTGGATTTCAGTAGGACTTTTAAATTTTTTTCTGAAAAAGAAGCTAAACTTCCTTTTATTCAGAGCAACATGATAGGGATTTTGTGTCAACAGGTTCTGTGAGGAATCTGTTAATCTATGTAAGATTTTTTATCTAATAAAGAGAATTAAATTGTAGAAATGGAATTTATAAAAACAGGTAAGCAAAGTTAGACTAAGATCCTTTCCAACATATAAATATTTCCAGGAATGTTTTCATATCACAGACGCAGGGGCTTGTGCAGGACAGTGTGCTGCAGTGCTCTGTTCTTCCTTTCTTATTTTGAATCTCTTCTCCCTTCAATCTATACATTGGTACGCGGTTGCAAGAAAACTGGAAGAAGGAAAAAATTAGTATGTTCTGAAGTCAAATTGAGGGAATTCTCCTTCATGAAAAGTATGCAAATTTACTGTTATAGTGGATGTGCATTCACATTTTTTGGGAGTAAGAAGGAACAACTTCTATAAGAGAAGAAGGTATCAAAGGAATGGACAGAGTCATGTTGTAACTAAATGCGTAAACAAGATGCTTAGCTACAAAATGTGTGTTGGGCTTTTAGAGATTTATTATCCTGCGGCTGTTCATTACACCCTCCTTCACTGAGATAGGATAAATGAATTTGTAAGTGCTCCAAGTTCATTTCAGTACAGCTTCACATAAAGTAGTATCTGTACTATTAAATAGCTACTGGTTTTTCCATGTGTTTTTCTTCTCTGATTGCCCCAAAATTAAACTGCATTTTAAATCTGAGCTTTGTTGATTATCAAGACAGTGTCTTTTCTTGCAGTTTTAAACTTTATTCCTAATGTATTTTATTGAGATTACTTTAGATTTGACATTAAATACAGACCATACTAGGAAGAGGAAAAATGAAATCCTATTGCTCTGAAGAGGTAGTAAAATGAGGGCAATATGTGCCAAACCTTGCTTCTAGATTTCACCTCAAAGGATCATTCCTCTCTATATTTTCCTTTTCCTAAATTGTGACACAACAGACTTAGGTAAGATGATTTAGAATTCTACATAAATTATGGAGAAAACAGGTGGGAAAATATGGAGTAGAGAGAACAAAAAAGACTATAAGGTGGGTAAATATTTAATAAAGGAAGACAACAGGTTATTCTGAAAAGTCAACTCTCAGACTCTAAGTGCATCATTAGTAGAATTCACTAAGGATTGTTCTTTGGTGAATTTTGGTTTTAATAATTGGGTGAATTATTTTTGTTTAAAGAAGTAGGTGGTTCCTAAAATTTTATTTTCTGATAACTTATACTGAGGCAAGTGCCAAGAAAGGAAACATTTTTTTTTTAGGTAAAATGTTGTCTGGTTATCAGAACTAACTATATAGACTGTCCATGAACTTAGTTGGATAGAAACTCTTCAGGAAAAAAAGAAACTTCAGAAAAGCCGTAACAAATCGACATTAATATCAAGAAACATAGCTATTTTTAAGATAGCAAATTATTGAATAATATTATGGGTATAGTGTATTATATGATGAGATTCTCGGAAGTGTTGCAAATTAAGTTAGTAGAATTAATACACAGTCCAATAACAAAACATGATTTATCATATGTAAAGCAAAAAACTCCAAACTCTGTGACTTGAATTCAGCTGGCTTTCACTAAAGTTATAAAATGTAACTGTTCAGTTATTCTTAACATCCTGACAATAAGACAAATGCAAAGTTGCATTGTTAAATGAAATATTACAAAGTGCTACTTGTTTTAAATGAGTTTAAGGTTCTGGGTTAAAAATAAACATACTGAATTATTTTAAAAATCATATCTGGCCATTTAGATAAAGGAGTTTTTACTGAAATCCAAGGGAACCGTGTTAGGATTTGTCTGTGCAACCCTGATCGTGGCATTTCTTTGTTCATAGTCCTATGTATTTTCCTTTTAATATACAGATTTTTTATGGAATTATTATAAATCTGTACATTATCCATTACTGCAATTGCTCTGCAATTTGGTTTTGTGTAATAATCACATCCAGAGCTATACTATCTGTATTGTAGTTCCAGTGCTGTCTTCTAGGTGAGGTTATATTTTTTTAGTGCTTGTTAAAGTCAGTCAGAAAAAAATAATTTTTATGTGTCTGTACCAAATTCTTATACACACATCAAGTAGAAATAAATAAGATAAAATAACCCCAAATCCTACTAAGAGAAATGATAGTGCTTGATAAAGTCCTTGGGAATTCCAATAGGTACAAATAAACCCTCCAGTCTTGGAAATGATCAATGGCAGGTAGGCAGTCTCCTTTTGGAGTAATATTTCTTCTATTGTTCTGGTATGGACAATTACCATGTCAAAGGACTTAACCAACTGCTTTAAAATGTCATTAATTTTCTTAAATGAAATGTATCACAGGAAATAGCTCCAGTGCTTAATTTGAGAAGCTTGGATAATATACTGTAGACCTATCTTGGGACAAGTAGTCCTCTAACATTTTGTTTGCCCTTGAGATTTAGAAGGAATCATATCTATAGTATTCATAATAAGTAGCAATTTAACCAAGTTCAAATTAGATGTGAACAAATGGATTAACAAGCACCTCATTAAAATTTTAATTTCCATTTCATTTATCACTTTTAATAGAATCAACTCTGTTTCAGGGTGGGGGAGGATTCATTTCCAAGTATCACGTTAATTTCACTTGTTTTTATCAATAGCTTGATTTTTTTCTATAAAACATACTTTGTGTAGTTTTGAAGTATCTGACCTGCACATAAAACTAGTGTTTAAAGAATGAGGAAAATCTAGATGGATTTAATGGTCATTTTTTAAAGTACTGAAATGTACAGTACAGTTGTCTTTAGTATTTTCCTCTAAGTGCTAATATGTGCTTACTTGGAACGATTTTAAGAAGAATAAATGAATTTAAAATATCACATATTGGTGAGTTATTTAAAGAATTTCACAGAAAATATCAGTGTAAATATTTTTGAAGTAAATTCTGACTTTTAGACTTTACATTCAGATTCCAACTTCAAAGCGATATTTTAAAGTACTTTGAATTCCTTGGATAGCGTATTTCATAAATGTGTGCAGAATTGTCATAATTTAATGTTTTCTTTCAAATAAAGCTATTCTAAAGCTCCAACTTGAATATATTTATTGCTGAAGAATGAGTTTGTGGAAAAAATGCACATCTTAAATGTGTTTTATTAACATTTATTTTCAAGTGAATAATAAAATAAATTATAGGAATTGTATCTTGTGGTGGTTCTTCTGTCCTTTGAAGTTTCTGTATTCAGAAGTGATGTGTTCCAGGTGTCAGGTGCCAGCTTTTTAGTCACAGAAAGCTTTTTCTACAGGCATGTTTTTCCCCAAATACTTATTTCATGCTCTTCCATTTTGCACTGATATGTTTTATACCAATCACTGAGAGAAACAGAATAATTCTTTAGGACCCTTTTTTCTGCGTAACACCAATATGAATGTCAAATTCTTAAGTCTCTATCAAATAATTTAGAGAGATCTCCAAATCACTTTAGATTTTTACACAGCATATGGGAAAGCAATTAGTTTTCACTGTAATGCCAGGCTGTGTGCTTGAGAGAGACAAAAGAAGAATGAGTATAGTATTTCAGGCACTTGCAAGATTCTTCCAGCACATGTTTTAAGCAAGAGAGAAAAAAGTAATACGAACAAACAAATGCCTGAAAAATAATCCAAAACAAAGAAGTATGTTGATTATTTAAGATGGAGAAATATATGTCAGGCTTCTTGCGTGTCAGGACAGGTCAAGACTAAACTCAGTAATCGTCAGGGTTTTTTTGGTGTGTGTGTGTGTGTGAGGGGGCTTTTTCTTTGTTTCTTCTTCCTTTTTTGTTTCTTTTCCTAAAAAAAAAAAAAAATATTTAAATGTAGCTTCTCTGTAATATTGTGAACAATTTTAGAGCTATTTTTTATTTTTCACTGAATTGATTTCAGCTATGGTGCAAAAAAATAAACTGAAATAGGTACTAGAGCATTCATTAGGACCTTTCAGAAAACAAAAACCAAACCCACCCTTCCCCCCGCAAGGAATTAGCAAATCATTCTAAGAGTAGTCTCTACCATAGTAAAACAAGAATAACATGTTTCTCACTGTTTTTCAGTTAAAAAAAAAACCAACCAAATTATGTTAACTGTTTAAGAAAACCATAATTCAGGAAAATGTTCTGATTTCACATCTCAAAGATAATGAAAGATTAAAGATAAAGAAATCTTGTTTGAGTGTATATATATATATATGCATGTGGTGGTGCTTTTGGGTTACTGCCAAGAATGGCTGACTGTTTTTTTCAGGGAGAGCTGCATGAGCAGGTTAATGAGGACAAAGCATTGTCTGGAAGTAAGTGATATATCAGGTCAGATTAAATATGTTTTGAGGCTGCTGTTGTTCCACTGTTTCAACAGCCTGGCTTTCTCTTCTGCTAGATTCCTTTATGTGTTTGAACTTCTGTATGGCAAAAGAGCAAGTAGAATCTTTTTTTCTTGAGTCTTCTTTTTGTTCTTGAGAGTTTTGTTTTGTCTCGCCACAAGTTTATGTTTTGTGCAATTACATCTCTGGTATAAAGATGTCTAATTTCATGTACCTTGATGTCACCCTAGGTCCTCAAATTCATTTATATTGTACAGATGCAGAGCTAATTCATAATAGATGCCATTTTTCAAATCATACCTTGCTGTACTATTTCATTAAGTAATGTTTTGACAGGTTCTAATCAAACTTTTATTTCTAAATAGTCAGAGACAAAAGAATATGTGAAGGCACTAAAGGGTACTTTGAGTAATTAAGGTAAATTAATTCCAGTAATTGCCGTGAAGGTAGAAGATTGAAGTACAGGCTAAGGTTAATAAAGATAATTTAGACATTTTATTTGTGTATATACTTTCTGTTTCTGTCAGGATTTACATTTCTCAGAATGCCTGTTTAGTATGGATTTCAACTAATGGACTCAATGTAACTGAAGACCAGGATCATAGTTGAAAAAGTACAGATAACTTTTTGCTCCTCTTCCAGAAGCTACAGTTTTCTCCTGTAAAATGAAGTCACAGTTTGTTGAAAAGATGTCTTGAAAATAAAACAATAAAAACCAAACAAATAAAACCAAAACCCTGAGAAGACCAAAACAGGTCTGTTAAGCTCATCTCACTGGGTATTTTTCAAAGACACAGTGTTGTCTTTCTGGCATTGAAAAAAATCACATGAAAAACCAGTCTTTTAAGGTAATGTCTTTTACAAAAGGACAGATGCAGTGAATAAGAATTTCTGTTCTGAGTATTTCTGGTCTGTGAAGTACTAATATACAATATGATGATGAAATATCATCATCAAAGGCAAGTCTCCAACAGTGACAGATATTTTTAACAACCTTGTGATTGAAAGACTCAGAGCACTTTTTGTATCTTTTTAACATCTTAATCAAAATGTCTAAGGTACACAGCTGAATACTTCCAAAAGTCTAACTAGACTCTGGGTGCCTATGATGGCTTGCATGTTTGTGATGTTATTTGATGGATAGGCCATTAGGCCATTTCAAGCATTGTTCAAGCCAATAGACTTTCCAAAACCATAGTGCAAAGTGTTTTCTGAAAAACATTCTAATGAAAAGATTTTTTCCCACTTAAGTGAATGAATGGCAATAATATTTACACAGAAATGCTCTTCTGATGCCTGTTACGACGTAAATCTTTAGATTTTGCAATTTACTGTGTAGATCAGTTTCAAACTTAGAGATTTTCATGGAATCACGTAACAATGCAGTTTAGAAGGAACTTCAAGAGGCCAACTCCCTGCTCAAAGCAGGGTAGACTGAAAGTCAGACTTTACCCAGTCTAGGTTGGAAAACCTCCAAGGACTGCATAACCTGTCTGGGCAACCTGTTCCAGTGCTTGATTGACCCTTAGGGAGAAAAGAAATTTCCCTGTATTCAGTCACGACCTTTCCTGTTTCAACTTGAATGTTCATTGTGTGTCATAGGGTATGTGCGCTGATATAGATATCCCGAAGGGCCAGAGTTAGGTTGTGAGACTCCATCTGGAGTACTATGTTCAGCTCTGGGATCCCCAGCACAAGAAAGACAGGGACCTGCTCAAGTGAGTTCAGAGGAGGCCACAAAGAGGATCAGAGGGCTGGAGCACCTCTCCTATGAGGACAGGCTGAGAGAGTTGGGATTCTTTAGAGTAGAGAAAGCTCTGGAGAGACCTTATAGCTGCCTTCCAGTAATGAAGATGGGAAGGGAGCTTTTATGAGGCAGTGTAATGATAGGACAGGGTGTAGCAGTTTTAAACTGAAAGAAAGTAGATTTAGGTTTGATATTATGAAGAAATTCTTTACTGTGAGGGTGGTGAAGCACTGGAACAGGTTGCCCAGAAAAGCTGCTGGTGCCCCATCCCTGGGAGTGTTCAGGGCCAAGTTGGACAGGGCTTTGAGCAAGCTAGTCTAGTGGAAGGTGACCCTACCCATGACAGGGGGGTTGAAACTAGATGATCTTTAAGGTCCCTTCCAACCCAAACCATTCTATGATTCTATAATTAGGATTTTTTCAATATAGATCCATAGTAGTATAATCTTATATTGCATTGCAGGGTTGATATTACTAGAGAAGGTATTCAGTAGATATTAGAATTTCGTATCCATCACAGTCTTTTTTCCTTACTTTCAGATGGCATAGACAAAGCAGTTGATTCATCAAATCGTCTGACTGCAAGTTAGATGAGAATTATAATCTGTAGTTTAGCCTGGATTAGATGAAGTGTTGGCTGACTAGTGAAGCTGCTCAGAGAAGATGGCTGACATAAAAGCAGTTTATGCCATGGTACACTGTTATGGTTCAAAACAATTTCTTTTTGAGGTATTTCTTATTCATACTTCTTATCTCTTATTTGTTAAACCCAAATATATATATTTTTTTTTTTTTTAATTTTTTTTTTTCTTCAGTGACTTTCAACACATTATGTCAGTGTTGTCATGGTAAAAGAGAGTAGCAGTCTTTGATTTGTTATTGTTGAAACCACCGACATGTTGAAAAACAGGTACTGTCTCCATAAACCTTCCAACATTGTCGATTCTTGCTACAGACTCTGAGCCCATAAGAGTGGTTTCTGTGATTACCTCTCCTGTGTCCCAGCAGTTTTCAAGGCTGGATGCATTGACCAAAAAAAACAAAACACCTTCAAGAACTCTGATCTTAGATCCAACCATGGAAGTTTGCGGTTTTATTTTCTCTAGGGTTTATTTTCTGCCTGTAGTGTTTCTCAGTCTTCTTAGCACCTTTGTTTTTTATTGCTTTACAGCTCTTGACAACCAGGGTGGTGTGGAAGTACTGAGAAGGAAGAAAATACCTCTGACATTAGAAGTTTTTAAATTATGTGGAGAAATGTTAAAATAAGAATGAAGAGCTTAAAAAGAAGCTATGACAACTTGTTATTGGCTAAATTGTGGGGCTATTTAGTTGTTTGGTACTGCTCTGCTGCTGTAAAATCAGTTGTGTTTGAGTTGCTCAATGCATACCAGTGAACATAACCACAGAAATTAGCTAGGAAATAAATAAAGATGATTCTTTGTATATTGCTGTACTTAAAACATTGGGAAACTTCAATTGAAGTTACTCTTTTTAACAGGATTCACAATCCTTTCCCCAAGTGACCTACACTTTGTCCACCGTGCCAGGACCAGCTCTTAAAGGTTGGCATCACTCTTCCTATTGAAGTTGTGCCGGTAGTCAGGACAGAATTGAAGATCTGTTGGGTGAAGTAGTACAAGAAGGATAACAACTGACTGGGAAAATCTAATCCATTATGAGAAACTTGCTCCATATTTTTATTTTATCTTTAAATGTGCAATTTTAAAAATGTTAACACAAAAAGTGTTGTTTCATATGTGTTTTGAGTTAGGCATTGAACAAAAAAAGTGTTACAGAGTAATGGTACTGCTGATTGACCTGCAGAATACAACTATGATGAAGTATATAGATGTAATCAGTCTTGCACTTAGTGAAATGTATGGGAAATATATTAGAACAGAAACATTTCTTTTAGCACTTTGTCTATAACTTGTGATTTTGTCATTATTTCAGTTCCTTTGAAAGCAGCTGGACTATAAGAGAGTTAAAAACAATCATCTTCATTTGCTATTACAAATATTTAAGCTTCACAGGAGCGGTCATTAAAATTATAACTAATGTGTGAAATTCCATACTATATTACTAATTTGCTCACTCTCTTTCATTTTATTTCCTATAAAAAGCAGTCTTCTAGTGTCTAGTCTAGCAGCCCGTGATTTAATCATTAGATTTATACTTCCTGTCCATGGTGTTGAAAGGTCAGTGGAATCAAAAAACATTGCCTTTGGCATCCATTATAAGTCATAGACCTACTCTTCTTTGTTGAAAGCAACTATCAGACAATCTAAGAGGTATTCCTTTCAAAGTTGCAGTGCTTACTTTGTTTCCCTTGTAATCATTGGAGTAAAATCTCCCAAGAATTTGGCACTTCTAAGCAATTTGCTGAAACAGCAAGTGATCTGACTGACCTTAGCCACCTATTTTGCCAACTCTTTGAAGACAAGCTGTTTTTAAGACAGACGGTGTCAGGATAACATGCATAAAAAATGTGCATTTCTTTAAATATAAGTTTAAAGGAAGAATGTTAACATTAGAAATGCTTTGTAATATCAGTCACTAAACATTGTTTGTAATTTCAGTCTCTTACTGGAAATGCAATTTATGAGTAAGTTATTTCCTATACAGTTATTTCCTGAAATAAAAATGATAGTAAAACAAGGTAACGGGAAGGATTTGTTAAGAGTTTATTAAGGACTTGATGAAACTCTTTGCTGCCAGTGGTCATCAAGTTACTATATCAATTTTAATATCCATACTGTATGTACTTTTGAAGTAATATTTGGATGCTACATCTAAGTATGTCCTCTAAAGAACATTCTGCCAAAGTGCAGAGTTTGATGCTTTTATCTTGGAATACGTGGCTTGTATGCCAATTACCCTCATGCCTAAGACCAACATTGAATGTACTAACTTAAGTGCATTGACCCTTGCACTCCAACCTCCTGGGCAGTTCTGGTTTACAGTCTTAACTGTCCGAGGACTGTATAACAGTTAAAGGAAGGAACATGGCAGCTTTGCAGTGGAGTGTCATCAGCATCAATAAAGGCAGAAAAGTGCTATAGATCAATGGTAAACCTTAAAACCTTCTACATACAATTCCCTGCCCCAATTTCTTTGCCAAATGCTAAAAGGCTTTGGGTGCGGTTCAATATCCTTTTCTAGTTTAGACTTTTTTTGCCTCCAGTTCAGTCATCTCATTCCAGTGATAAGACGTAGTAATAATCTCTTAAAAACAAGCAAAACAAACAAAAAACCCAAACAAACAAACAAACAAAACACAACCCTCAGAACTCTTTTTTTCTCTTGTTTACAAAAGGATTTGTCATGTTACAGTTTGAAAGTAAGATTTTTGCTTTCTAAATGGCATGTCTGACAAATACAAAAAGCTTATCTGTGAAGTTAGCCCTATTTTAAACATAGGGATGAGCCAGATAACCTGCAAATGTCTCTCCCAACCTAAATTATAAGACAAAATATACTGAAGTGTGTTTCAAACTCCTGTTCCATGAGGTACCCTTGTTGTTCTGTGTTATTAATGCTTCTCTCATTTAGATGTGCACCATCATTTCATAGTAATATTATTTTATGTAGAATACGATTTGGACGAGGGAATAGAGTGTACTATCAGCAAGTTTCCTGATGACACTAAGCTGGGAGGAGTGGCTGACACGCCAGAAGGCTGTGCTGCCATCCAGCGGAACCTGGACAGGCTGGAGAGTTGGGCGGGGAATAACCTGATGAAATCTAACAAGGAGAAGTGTAGAGTCGAGCATCTGGGTAGGAACAACCCCAGGTTCCAGTATAGGTTGGGAAATTACATATTAGAGAGCAGTGTAGGGGAAAGGGACTTGGGGGTCCTGGTGGACAACAGGATGACCGTGAGCCAGCACTGTGCCCTTGTGGCCAGGAAGGCCAATGGCATCCTGGGGTGCATTAGAAGAGGGGTGGTTAGTAGGTCAAGAAAGGTTCTCCTTTGCCTCTACTCCACCCTGGTGAGACCACATCTGGAATATTGTGTCCAGTTCTGGGCCTCTCAGTTCAAGAAGGACAGGGAACTGCTGGAGAGGGTCCAGTGTAGGGCAACAAAGATGATCAAGGGAGTGGAGCATCTCCCTTATGAGGAAAGGCTGAGGGAGCTGGGTCTCTTTAGTTTGGAGAAGAGGAGACTGAGGGGTGACCTTATTAGTGTTTATAAACATATAAAGTGTGAGTGCCACAAGGATGGAGCCAGGCTCTTCTTGGTGGCAAACAATGATAGGACAAGGGGTAACGGGATCAAGCTGGAACACAAGAGGTTCCACTTAAAATTGAGAAAAAACTTCTTCTCAGTGAGGGTGACAGAACACTGGAACAGGCTGCCCAGGAAGGTTGTGGAGTCTCCTGTTCTGGAGACATTCAAAACCTGCCTGGACATGTTCCTGTGCGACCTCACCTAGGCGTTCCTGCTCCGGCATGGGGATTGGACTAGGTGATCTTTTGAGGTCCCTTCCAATCCCAAACATACTGTCATACTGGTTTGCCACAGTTTACCCAAAGGAAATTGGTCAGAGGACTTACCTAAACTGCTCATATTTTTCCCAATTTATCCATGCCCTGTTAAGTCTCTTAGACTGTAATATTAGTAGAATTCTTAGTATTAAAATTTCTAACATTTGTATAGGAAGTGAAAATTAAAACCATTATATACATTTTCAACTTGGGAATCAAGTTAGCTGACTGCTTTGGGAAAAATCCTGAAATCTTAATGAAAGTAGCATCTTGACAGCCTTATATTTTAAAGGGCATGCTTGCCTGTATATTTGAAACAGCATTTAAAGCTCTGTGTAGACTTTGTAGACTTTAGTGTGTGGACATTTGAATTGCCTCACTGGATCACACCAAAACTCTTGAAGAGTGGCCAGAACTGAAGGGCTAGAAATATTGTAATAAGGCAAGGATATTGTGATTCCTTTTTGGGTAATATTCACCAAGATCTTAGCAATGTTCATCTTAATTGCAAGTAATTTTACTGTGTTTTGTAGCCTTTCAACTTTTATTCTCTCTTTTCCTTATTGAGTTACTTTTTAAAACTGTAAACCTGTATGCATTGGTAATTATTACCACACTTCTATCATTATGGTACATAGAATAGTGTTTCCTTGTTTTGAATAATTTTATTATTTCCTTTGAATATTTTAAATTCTTTTGTTATGAGAATGTATAAAAAATTCTCTGTTCTCTTTCTTCATACTACTCTTGACTTTAAAAGTCTATGTCACGTTCCTTCTGCATTGGCTTTTTTCCAGATAGACATCAAGTTTATCTCTGACTGTCTGGAAGATGTTCTGTACCTTGTTTACCCTTTATTTGTGCTTTGTAAGATTAGATATTGTTTTACAGTGGAAAGCAGTAGGACCAGAATATATGGATTTGGACAAATGAGTGCTATAAGTAAGAACTACCATATCAATAGATGGAGTCTGTTTAATTCAATGTCCTGCTCCAAAAGGGATTGTAAGAGGTCCTTGAGAAGGAGAAAAAGAAGACTCATGTAATTTGTATGTATCCAGAAGGCCAGTAGTTCTGATCTTGATTATAGTCTCTGCTATTGTGTCCTATATGGGATCTGGCTTAGAGGTCCATGGTTGCTGTAATTTCTCTGGTAGCTTTTATGAGGATAGTCATTGCTTTTGTTATCTTGCATTCCTGTAACAAGGAAAAACAAAAAGGTACATACTGCCATTAGTAATTCAGATTGTTCATTTCTGAGTTGTACTGCCTGGTCCTGATGACTGGTTAGAGTCCATTCTGCCTGTTTGTACTAGAAGCTCTTTTGCAGTTCAGTTTCAGACAGACCCTCTGTTGCAGCTATGTCTGC
Organism: Patagioenas fasciata; assembly: GCF_037038585.1. NCBI lineage: Eukaryota > Metazoa > Chordata > Aves > Columbiformes > Columbidae > Patagioenas > Patagioenas fasciata. The sequence goes on along the minus strand of NC_092521.1, from coordinate 32,875,639 downwards.
CTCCAAAGGGTTCCAATCCAGTCATCTCCTCAGCTTCTACATGAATGTCAGTGCAGAAGCCTCATTCAGCTTCTGTGCCGTCACTCTGAGCGCTGCTGTTTTGTCAGGGTTGTCAGTCGGTCTTACAAGCTCCCTGACAGAGTTTTACTCCTGATGATTTGGAAACATTAAAATTGATTCCTCAGGATTTCTGAAGATTGTTAAGATATCTGGGGTATTTACTGGCTTTTTATATGTGGGTTTTGTTGGTTTTGGTTTTGTTTTTACATTTAATCTGTTAGAACTGATTTCTATTTTCTGTACTATTTTGCCTTTTTGTTGTTGTTGTTGAATTCCCTCCTTTGCTTTATTGTTTAGTCAATTTGACATCCATAATGATATAAATCAGAGAGAACCAGACTGTACACCTACCATGGTGTCAATGGCATAGATCTGCCGTTCCTATGGTGGATGGTGATAGCTAATTTTGTGTGATTGGTTGGTTGTATTTTTTGTTAAAGAGTTACGAATCATGGCTCCAGCAGTCGTACTATGCAGTAGAACAAAAATTACATTAAAGAACTATGTGTTGAACAAGATCAATGAAATAGTTATTTAAATAGTAGAATCCAGAATATATCCAGTTAAGCATATAAGTATACAAAATTTTAAGCGCTAATGCATATAAGCATATAAAACCTGGAGTCATTAAACACTTAATGACTCAGCTATCACTCAGTTGTCTTCCACCAGCCTCAAACTGAATCAAGCTGGATAGTGGGAGATGCAGATTTGGCCTCCCAGTGTCTTGAAGAGCTGTTCTGATTTTTATGGCCCCAAAGCTTGTTTGACTTCTTTGTGTTTTGCATATGTCCTAAACTATTAGGTACAGGGATGCACTAATGTAACAATTATTATGGGGTTTTTATTTGCTTTGAAATTTAGTAGAAGGAACATACACCTGTTTTTTATGTTATTAGTATATTTTAGGGAAAAAATGAAGTTTAAGCCTATTGACTTTATTTCTGTGAAGTGCTGAATAATTTTGATGATGCCATCAAAGACTGAAGACCTTTAAGAAACTTAATCAAAGTATCTGAAAATATAACTTTCAGTTATTGGTGAACACACTATCTGCAGAAGTCATTAATCTCTGTTATAGATTGGATGCTGTTAAATGTATTATATTAGTATGTGCTGCTTCTAAAACAAGCAGACTTCAGAATCAGCAAGATATTTTTATGAAATAAAAATGTAGTTTTATACTGAAAAGCTTTTACTTTTTGAGTGAAGTTCTAATCTGAGTAGTAGCAAATTAATTTTTTCCTGTATCCATCAAATTTAAACATCTGCTAACTGGGCTGTATGTGTTAGTTACTGCTTGTACACTTAGAAATCTTTAGAGATCTTAATGAAAATAGGGACAAATTGTAGTTTCTTATAAAAAAAAAAAAGAAAAAAAATTCCTTATGTGTTTCATAAATACCGAACTACTTGTGATACATACATGTTATATGTAGGTTTCTTATAATGTATTCATTGAATGTATTCTGATATAGAGATATGCATGTGAAAAGTATTCCAAAGTAACCATTGTAAATTAGAACATGAGGAGAGTAATTTTGGCAGATCAAGGGCTTATACTTTATATGCTTGATTGTTGTGCACCACATAGATATGATTCTGCTATAATAGAAAGTATAATTGCTATGATTTTGATTGGCATCTTGCATGCTATTGTCAGATACAGAATAGATAATGATGGTAACAAGGGCTATATAAAAATTAAAATAGAATTAAGTACTGAGACTTTAGGGATAGTAAAATATTTAACTACTTAGATCTCAAGTTGTAAATTTTAGTTTTAAATTTTGAAATCTACAGTTTCTACAGTAAAGTGAATATACTCCATTAGATGTTGCTGCCTTCTCTTTATACTGCTAAACAATCATGGCAGGGCTGACTTCTATCACTAGCTCAATTTTGTATATGAATTATCCCTGACCACAAAGAAAGTAGTTCTTGAATTTTCCGCATTAGAGAAATACTCCTGGATCCATTTTGGTGCAACTGGAAGCCTCATTTCCTTCTTGTAATGTTCCATAATATTGTCTGTGAGAGTCCATAGACATTGTCTGGTTTGCTTGAACCTTGATTTAATAGCATAGACTTTAAGGACTATGTAGTGAACAGTTTCATTACGGACAGTAAGAACTGAGTTTACAGCTATGAATCAAGTCTCATGAAAAAAAGAGCTTTATGAAAGGTATTTGGAGTATTAAATGAAAGGAATATAATGAAATAAAATTAGTATGCTTATGCAAATGACCTAGCTATGACTTCATAAATTGTAATAGTATTCAGTTTGGCAGTGTTTACACTTGTTAATGACTTCCTTTATGAGTGATAATTGATCTTGCTCATTATCATATTAAATCCTTGATCATATGTCATTAGTTGGGAATGTAATAAATGGTCTGTTTGATTTTTAGTGTAATGAACTAATTAGACTAATTAAAATCAATATGTGTGCCAATATTAGACTTTGAATCCACATGCTGCTGCTGTCTGCTGGCTAAAAATCAGCAACTCAGTAAAAAGTGGCTAATGCTGATTTATGAGCACTTGATGAACGTGAGGTAGAATAAATTGCTTGTAGTGGTAGAAACAGCATTAGTGAAGTACAAGATACTAAGTGCATTGTAAGGTCAGAAGTAAGGGCATACTTACATGTGTAGTTATGTGGCACCTTTAAACCTTCTGGACTGATTAGATCACTCTTCAGAAATCATTCAGTTTAAATATTGTAAAGTGCATTAATCTATATTTATAAATACAATATTCTATATATGTGCCTGGATGTACATGCAATTTATTGCTCCCTGTGTGCATATATGTTTATGTATGTTAGCATATTTTGTAAATTTTGCATTTTATACAGCACATTTATTTCTATAGTAATCTGTGAATATATCAAATAGGTTGCACTTTCAAATTTAGCAATGCACTATTACTACAACATGTTATTCAACCATATTATCCATTCACTTTTATGTTTATGAGGAATTGTGTATATATACCCTTAGGGAAAGAGGAACACATCCTATATTTCTCTGAGGACTTTTTGGAGAAGAAGGAACTGGCAACTGGGAAGGAAATGGGAATGTTATTGCAGAAGTCAGTATCTTGTCAGCATAAGCAGAAAAAGATTAGTAGAAATCTTTTGGGGTCCAAGAAGAGATTAGAATAAATGTGAGGTGATGAGAAGTGAGTCTTATTTTCAAGAAAAAATACTACTCAGAGAAAAATTTTTGTATGTTAAAGTCTTAAATGTAAATTAATATATTTTAAAAATTTCCCTATTTTTAAAAGGTTGTCTAGATACCTTAAAGATTCTTTGTGGAGCATGTGATATTTTGAAAATGGAGTATAAAGCATCTATTAATGGTAAGCCTTGGACAGAACAGAGCTTTATTTTGCTAGTCTTCCACTATTGATTTTGAAGTAACTACATGTTTATTTTGTCACTAAGAAAGCTCAAAGGCTGCCTGCTTTCTTTTTTTATTTGTTTTGGTTTTGGTTTGATTTTGGTGAGACACAGACATTCAGAATTATGAGGTCCCTGTCCTTTCCTCTCATCTCTCCCAGCACACACACATCCACAGCGTGGTGTTGAAGAGCTCACAGAATGGCAGAGAAGAATTTGGTAAATTGTTTCTCACACCTTGAAGATATTTAACATCACAAAGTTGTCAGCAAAGCAGAATAAATGGTCCACATCTAGTTTCTATCTACATAGCACTAATGCTAAGTACAGAAATTCGTTAATGTAAATAAGTAAATAAAAAGAAACAGAGCTCAGAAGTTAATCTATGAGATCATGTGGCTTTTGAGGAAGTACCTCTTCCATTTGATTCACTGAAAATGTGGGTGTTCAGACACTCTAAATTTCAGGCTTTGTAGGAATAATCTCTTAATCATCTGACCTAATTTTGATGATGAATATTTTAAAATAGTGGTGACTTATTAATAAGGATTTCACAAAGGTATGATTTGAAAAAGGTGTCAACTCTAATTTAAACAAGTACTTGAAGAAAATCCACAGCATTAATGTAGACTTAAATTGATAGTAACCATTGAAATTTCATTTTTTTCTTGAGCTTATAGACATAAGAACCCGTGTGCAGGATACAAACTCATGTACTAAACAGTGAGAATAAAATCTGTAAAAATGGTTTACTTTTTTAGTGGTTGCACTTAGTGGTTTATTTGGGGAGCAAATGAAGCCCCAATAATCCAAGGAAAAATGGTTAGGGACCTGCTACACCACTTAGACACACACAAGTCTATGGGACCAAACAGGATCCATCCAGGGGTACTGAGGAAGGTGGTGAAAGAGCTCAACAGGCCTCTTTCAATTATTTATCAGCAATCCTGGCTAACTAGGGAGGTCCCAGTTGACTGGATGTTGGCAGATGTGACACCCTTCTACAAGAAGAGGTGGAAGGAGGATCTGGGGAATTACAGACTTGTCAGTCTAACCTTGGTGCCAGACCAGGTCATGGAACAGATCGTCCTGAGTGCCATCATGTGGCACAGGACAATCAAGTGATCAAGCCCAGGCAGCATGGGTTTATGAAAGGCAGGTCCTTCTTGACCAACCTGAACTCCTTCTATGAAAAGGCGATTTACTTGGTGAATGTTGTGTACCTAGACTTGAGTGAAGCCTTTGACACTGTTACCCACAGCATTCTCCTGGAGAAGCTGGCAGCTCATGGCTTAGATGAGCATATGCTACTGGGTAAAGAACTGGCTGGATGGCCGGGCTCAAAGAGTTATGGTGAATGGCATCAAATCCAGTTGGTAGCTGGTCATAAGCTGATCACAGGGCTCAGTGCTGGGGCCAGTTCTGTTCAATATCTTTATCGATGACCTGGATGAGGGGATTGAGTGCAGCCTCAGTAAGTTTGCAGAAGGCACCAAGTTGGCTGGCAGAGTTGATCTGTTTGAGGGTAGGAAGGCTCTACAGGGGGATCTGGATCAGCTGGATTGATGGGCCCAGCCCAATTGTATGAGGTTCAACAAGGCCAAGTGTTGGGTCCTGCGCTTGGATCACAACAACCCCATTGTAATGCTACAGGCTTGGGGAAGAGTGGCTGGAAAACTGCCTGGAGGAAAAGGATCTGGGGGTGTTGATCAACAGCTGGATTAATATGAGCCAACTGTGTGCCTAGGTGGCCAAAAAGGCATCCTGGCATGCATCAACTAGGGAAGTGATCATCCCACTGTACTTGGCACTGGTGAGTCTGCACCTCTAATATTGTGTTCAGTTTTGGGTCCCTCACCATAGGAAAGACATTGAGGTGCCTGAGAGAGTGCAGAGAAGGGCAAGGAGACTGGTGAGGGGGTCTGGAGCACAAGTCTTATGAGGAGCGGTTGAGGGAACTGGAGCGGTTTAGCCTGGAGAAAAGGAGGCTGAGGGGAGACCTTATCACTTTCTACAACTATCTGAAAGAAGGTTGTAGTATGGAGAGTGTTGATCTCTTCTCCCAAGTAGCAAGTGGTAGGATGAGAGGAAATGACTTCAGGTTGTGCCAGAGGAGGTTGAGATTGGATATTAGGAAAAAATTCTTCACAGAAGGGGTTGTGAAGTAGTGAAACAGGCCACCCAGGGAAGTGGTGGAGTCACCATCCCTGGAGGTGTTTAAAAGATGTTTAAAAGACGACTTTCTTAGGGATGTGGTTTAGTGCTAGAGTTAGGTTAGGTTATGGTTGGACTTGATGATCCTGAGAGTCTTTTCCAACCAAAATGATTCTATGATTCTGTGATTCTATGATTTCAGACACTTAAAGTATGGGAACAATTCTTCGTGTCTTTTTCACTAGATAATTACTTATTGTCAGATTTAGTAAAATCAGTAATTAACTGATCATAATTGCCCACAGTATTTAAGATTTTAGTCTTTGGGTGAGATCTGAACAGAAGCTTTAAAATTATGTGTATTACTCTAAATATAGGAGACTATGTATTGATTGGAAATGTCTTTATGGTAAGAACTACACACACTGTCTCAGATACAGTGAACATACATTGCAACAACACACTAGACTTAGGGGAGTGTAGGCAGCTTGAATCCCAGAGAAAATACTTTGTTTTGTGCCTGAAGCAGTATACCCCGGGAACATAAATGAGATCCTTCATGTCTGAGGTGCATTCAGTATGCATATTACCAGCCCTCTGATCCAAAGCATATAAGCAATGTCCTTGATTCTTATAAATGTACTGAATGCCCTGAGGAGCCATGTGGGTTTGAAACATCTGACAGTTTGTGAGGTGGCACAAGTTCAAGTACCTTTCTAAGCAGCAAAGGTGGGGGAAAACACTTCTGCTAGGGTTTTCAAATCAATTTTTCGTCCTTCATTTACCAAAGTTGAGAAAGCAACTTGTTTAAAATGGCATATCTCTCTGTTAGTATGGTAAGTGCTCCACCACGTCTTTTTTCTTCTTGAGAGAACCAGAGAATAAAAAAAAAAGTCATATATACAGTTCAGTTGAATCTTGGCCCAACAAAAGGCAACAGAAATGTAACCCTTGACTTCAGTTTTACTTGACTGGCTGTTAGCCAAGATGTATGTATGCTACTGAGTCATTACTCTTGCTGCTGCAAAGTTTAATGTCTAATTTTGAACTTTGGATTTTCCTTAAAGTAGTTCTGTAGAAAAGAGGTTACTGACTTTCATGTTATTTTCTTTGATGTTTTTTTTCTTTGTTGTTGTTGTTGTTGTTGTCAGTGTTACTTTAATTGCTTCTTTCTTTTAGTAGTAGTTCTCCTCATCTGTGTAATAATATTTCAGGGACCTGAATCTTAAACCTTCTCTGAGGATGTTTATCTAGTTATAATATTTTCAGCATTACTTTTTTGTTATATGCATGATATATTTTGCCCTTGTACAATACCTTCCTTGGAGAAATGAGGGATTTGCATGGTAAAGGTAAAAAGCATGGCAAAAAGATGTAAGAGCTGTATCAAAATGAGTCAGTGCTGCTCCCTCCTTGGTTGGGGGAACTAGTTGGGAAGTTATTGATTAAAGGGGAAAAGCAGGAGAGTTTATTGGTCCTGGTTCATCTGGAAAATAATTAATTTGACTCTTTCAGCCATACAAATCAGCAGTGACTGAACTAGCTACTGTCAGGACACACTGGGAGACAGCAATAAGGATGAAGGAAAGCCACATGCCTGAAGGAACAGCTGCAAGGTTGGTTGTTTGTTGGAGACTTTGGAGAGTGGAGAGCCATGTTGTCCAGTCAGATTTTCCAGTTTCATAGAGTCAGGGAAATCAAAGCCATCAGATACAAATGTTTCTTATGCTTTGTCTTAAGAAAAAATCTTGACTGTGGAGCATCTTGGCAAGAGAGTTTCTGTGCTGCCAAGTAACTGTTAACCAGTTCTAAGTTCTTGTGTCAGGTGAACCATGACCATGGGCCTTATAGATCCTGAATTTTAGGAAGGGCCTTTTATCCAGTGACTAGATCTTTTCCCAGTTTACTTCATAAACTGACAAGGGATTGTAGTGTTTCCTGGCTATGGGTTATAGAAAGCATTGTATTTGGGAGCATATTCTTATTAAAAAGAAAGCTGACACTTCAATTGGCATCACGTATCTGTGTCATTCTTGTATATATGAAGCTGTAAGAAGTCTTGACTGGTTGTATGTTATGTTGTCTGAATTCTGCTCCTCAAGGATTAATTTGATATCCAAGAAAGTCCTAGAAGTACTTTGAAACATTCCTTCAATTCTATAATGCTTAGTTTGTAAGAAGAGTAAGTTTAATGTAGTCTACTGTTATTCCACCTCTGTAAAGACTTTCTGAAATTCCTCAGGTTTTTTTGGTAGTCCTAATCCAGCCTGGAGTTTGGAGCTAGTTAGCGCCTGTATTGGTAATTCAATTAAGTTCTCACAAAACAGGCAACTTACTTGTAGCATATAAAATATTGTTTGCTGATACTGAACAAATGAAGACCCCGAGTGAAGAAAAAAAGACACTTTTTATCTCCATGACAAACTCATGCTTTGGCCAGGGAACATGGTACAGATTGCCCTGTGCTGACAGTGTTGATGCCAGCATGCTCTGGCATGGGCTGCCCACAGTGCATGTTACAAAGAACCACAATGGTGCTCAACCACACTCCTGTAGCACAGTAGGTGTACCTACTCCTACCTCTTGCCTGCTCTGTGCGTGATAATGTAAGCACATCTTAAAAGGGAGCTATATCCCATGCACATCTATAGAGACTACTTAGATCAACAATGGCTTTCTGCTCTTTCTGCTGGTACTGCTGCTTCTGCTCCTTAGCAAATTGTGGCAGAGAGACACTATGGGAAAATCCTATCCAAATGAGTACAGTTTGAAGAAGTTGTGCCTTTAAGGAGCTACTGCTCCTGTAGGCTTCCAGTTCAGGGTCCTTTGCCTCAGCTTCCTCTGAGTTTCAGAGTCATGAATCAGGAGACTGTCTTTGTAGGGGGAGAATTAGGGAAAGGGAAACTATTACCTGGTGAGGGGACTATTAAAGTCCTACACGTCTGGACTAACTGTTGTTGGTCGCCATTCCTCCATTCAAAATCTTCTGCTGAAATGCGTTACACATACTTTGGCACGAGCTCAAAAAGATTGAGGTGCTTGTTTCTGTGGAGCATGGCAGTACCAGATTCCTCCTCCTAATGAGTCAGCTATCCGAGATGGATCCACTGTAAGTCTTCTGCTTATAGAGATCTCCAGTGCTGTGCTTCAAATCTGCTACTGCCTCTCTGTGTGCTGATTACGTCCGTAAAGTCATCCTTAAATGCACAGGGGGCCATAGACAGCATTCATAGCTCTATATGAAACCTGTGATCTTATATCATTTGTAGCAGTTGACCATTATGTATGTGTCAGTAGGTATTGTGGCTGTTGCTGCAGGCTGCACATGATGTCTGGTACTGAGGACCACTTGCCCAGACAGTGCAGCCCAGGACCTCTCAGGCTTTCAGATTGGTCCTACACTGCTTCAGGGTAGTGGTGGGATGGCAACCTTGTAGCAAGCCCAGACTTGCAAGTAGCCCAGTAACGGAGAGGGTGCCAAAATCAAGGTCGCATGAGAGTCATTGCCAGTTTATTAGCAAAATCTGTGTTCAGAAGCTGCCAAACTTTGTTCTGGAGTTCTTGCAGTATGCCTGGCTACTCTTGTGTCTAACAGACCTGTTGTCTGCATTGGAAGTAATGCATGAAGATATATAGGACTGTGTAGTGCCACCTGCACATCCAGGTTAATTGGAGTTCAACAAATAACATATGGGCCTTTGTGGCCAGAGTGGCAGCAACTTGCAAGCACCACATACACCATATCTACAAGGTCTCCCACTAAATTCTTCTCATACCCAGGCAAAGCAGGAACAAGAACACATATTCTAAGCTCTCTTCCTACATTCTCAAAAGGTATAATATACCCCTCAAAATAATACTTGAGGCTTCCAACAAACACCTCTCCTCACTGTATCAGGCACAGGTAATAACTTAGTGAAGCTCTTTGACCTGAAAAAGGGAAGGAAATCAAGAGCCTTGTATCCAGTTACATCCTCTGGCAAGACTGAGGTGCTTTAGGATGTTACCTATCCGCAGATTTAAATCTCACTATGGTCATTGAACACAACTGAATCTGTTGTGGATTGTGAATTGCTTTGGGGCAGTTTATCCCTGACAGTTATTAACTGTTATAAAGCTGGAGCTCCCATATCTGGCAACATTCTGGTGAAGTATTCACGTCAAAGACTGCCTGCTACAACATGAAGTGCCTCAGATCCTCTGAAGATTTTTCATGTATATGTTTACACCAGTCATTAAAAGCAGCGAGTAGTGATTTTGATGGAATTAGCAAAAAGAAAACTGATAATCTGATTTTTTTTTTCAACTAAATACTATAGTATGCCTTTCCACTGAATATTTCTAGTAGAAAAGTTTTCTTTGAGTGAAAATGAAGTTTATATGAAACTTCTGACTCCAGAACTGCAATGAACCGTTAGCAGTCTGATGATGTAAGTATTATTAATATTTTTTTCTTAAGATAATTCCTTTCTAAAGTTAATATACTAACTACCTATGTGTAGAAAAAAAATTCTAATTAATCACAAGCCAAGCTAACATTAAAATATTCAAGCAATTACTTTCTAACTAAGACCGTGTAAACTGGGAGTATATATTAATCCAAACAAAACTAAATCAAAAATGTTTATTAAACACTAAAGGCATATACTAGATATAAATTTCACAAATGTTACTATATAGCTGGATAGATGATAGATGAAATAAAGTCAGGAACAATATGTTTGACAGTAAATGTATATAGGAATATATGAAATATTTATTCACAGAAAAAATGACATAAATAAACTAGATTTTTTTACAGATATTGATATAGTCTTATTAATAAATTGTAGGCCAAAAAAATTCTAATTGCGTTTTTAATAGTATGTGATATTTTCTTTTGTATTCAGACCCCCCATGATCATCCTTTTTATCTAAGAACATATTCTCATTGTATTGCTAAAAAGTTATTTTGAATAGGAAAGTATATAAGAACAAAACACATTCCTTTTTAAATATTTATAAAATACTGTTTGATTTGGATTTTGATTGCCTGAAGTTGCATGATAGAATCTTTTAGAGGGATCCTGAAGAAAGTAGTCATTCCATCTTTACGCAGCTATGAAGAACATAGGAGAGAATTTATCACAATTTCACAATACAGCAAAGTACCTGCCCTCCCACTATATTTTTTGAATTTAAAAACAGTTGAAAGCCAAAGAATATTTTCTAAAATCAAGGAGGGATTTAAGTAACCAAAGCATTGTTACGAGAATTAGAATCCTGATTCACACCAGAAAATGTGCTGGAATCTTTCATTCACGTATTTGAGGTTAAATTGTTGGGTGCCTGAACACTGAGAGAATTCGGATGCATTCTGACTTCCAGGACTTTATCTTGGTTGCTTCATATCCCATAATGTCAGAAAAGTTCAATCAAATTTACAGTTAGGAAGAATTAAGAGTAAAAATTGTTCATGCTACTCAAAGACCTGGGTTCACATTTTACAATTATTTTCAAGAAAGACTTTTATGCTTCCAGTGTACAAATATCGAGAGTAACATGTTCTAATGCATCATCATGTATCATCTTATAAATTTATTCAAAATAAACTCTGAATTTTTAAAATACAGATTCTAGAGAATATATATAGATATGCTTTTCTCTTTCTTCCCTTCTTTTTTTTTTTACAGTTGCACAGAATTAGCTCAGGAAGCAGCTTTACATTTATTGACTTTTGGTATCGTTTTTAATTTGCATCTTGCTGCTTGATGACTCTGCTTGATGGGTACAGTATGACAACAGGTAATAGATACAATAACAGTAAAACAGTCATCATTACTGCTGGGAGTAGAAACCCCCATCATTGCTTTTCTTAGCTTTCCTCAGCTGGAAAGTTTTGACATCTGCTGGTTTGGGACATAGCTGAACAGCTGTCAGCAGTGGGGTAGCTGCTTTCAGCAGCAGTTGGCGAGATGGCAGGGTGCCAGCTTGTACCATCTGTGCGCCTGACATTTCATTCTAATTAACAGTAGGGTTAATTGTTCTGGCAGGCTCAAATGTAGTGTCTAACATTACCCAAGGGAAACATGTACAAGCGCAGGAGTGGCAGGGAGCTGGGGACAGCGTTGCTAACAAACCTATTGAGGGAGAATGGTTAACAACTACTGATGATTTTACTAGCTGGCCACATGCAATAAGGCTGAGACATTTTTTTATTCTGATGAATTATGCCAAGCCTGTAATGATGTAGAAGAAATCAAGCTTTGAAAGGCTGAGACTGCTGCCTTGGGGCAATTGAGAAGGAACAATTTGCATGTTATTACTGCATATTCATACCTAATTGTGTTAGGCTTTGCTAATAGAGCAGAATGACAGTATGAAAAATCGAGCAACTGCTTTATAGCCAACAAAGCTAGTGTTTTTTCCCTACACTATGAGTGCTGAATGATCATTTAGACATTTAGTTGTTCAATATGACAAGTCTACCATTTGTTAGCTTGACATATAGTAATTTATAAAGGAGTATTCTAATTTTACTTTTGGTTTATTCTCATTTTATACAGTATTCATGGTAGCAATTTGAATAGGGATATTCATAGCTATTGTGAGTAGTTGTGATTCAAATAAAACTATTTTGTATGAAGGATTTCTATTGTTTTATGATGTATTAATTTTAACATTTAAATAGCTTTTTCAGATGTTAATATAACATAAATGAGAATTTGATGAGAAATCTCGATTACGATCATGTTGCTACATACTGAGTCAGCTAACATTTTTACATTCGAACTAGGACCCCTATTTCTAGAGAGACAGGTTTGCAGGTTGGTTTAAGAAGTTGTCAAGTAATACTATACTAGGTCTATAGATTCTAAATTAAAAAATAGAGATATACTCAATGTAGGCTCAGCTACAATTCAGCATGTAGGTGTAAATATCTCAAAACATTAAATAGAATGTATTTTTGTCACATGTATTCATACAACTGTACAAAAATAGACCTGCCTCTTCAGGAGAATTGTATCTCAGTTTTACTGTAAGTCATTAATAGTTTACTCTTCCAAAATTTTAGAATCTCATTTTTTATTCCTTTTTTTCATACTCTTCTATAGACATGACTAATACTCTAGAAAACATTAC